>NW_026850769.1:0-33058 GCF_030913465.1 Colletotrichum navitas
ATATTATAATATATACTAGAAAAGTAATAAATATAAGGAGTACTACCTTTTAGATCCTTAAAACCTTTATAAGGATTATACTTTATCTTAATAACTATTTATATATAAGAAATAACTAATATCTTAAGTAATTAGTTAGTAAAAGCTTAGTAAAAGAAAAAAGAATATAAATAAAAAAATAAAGTTAAAGATAAGAAAAATAAAGCTTATAAGATATTATAATAGTAAAAAATTATAGATTTATAATAATAAAAATTTACTAAAGGGTTACTAAGTAAAAAAAAAAAAGAAAAATAAATAAAAGACTAGTAAAAGAAAACTTTTTACTTAAGTAACTACTAAGTAAAAAAAAAAATAAGCTAGGTAACTAGCTAAGTTATATTTACCTTTATATAACTATTTTATTTAATATCTTATAACCTAGTAACTATTTACTAATATATTACTAAATAAAAATATAAAGTATACTTAACTATATAATAATAATAAGGCTACTATATTCTAAAAGAATAAGGCCTTTTAGTAAAAGTAATAAAAGAAGTTAAAGAGGTTATTCTAAATAAAGAAAAAGGCTATAGTTATATATTATTATTATTTCTTAAAAAAGTATTATATAATAACTTTAGGATAAAGTTTAAGGAGGAGAGGAGTAATTATAATAAGATTTATAGTACTAGCTATAGGTCTTAGTAATAGGTCACTAAGCCTCTAGTGCTTTACCCTACTATCTAGTTTTCTAGCAGCAGAGCCCTTATTGTCTAGGCTCTACAAGCTTAAGTCTTATAATACACTAATACCTACTATTAAGCCCTACCTAGTTAAGTGCCTATAGCTATTACCTTACACTAAAAGCCTAAGTTATTAACAGTAAACCTAGGAAACAGAAGGCTATTTATATAAATACTAATATAAAGTTTATAATAATTAAAGAGGTATAGTAAGCCTAGATAGAGGTAGGCAAGGTTAAAAGTAATATAGATAAATCTAGTGCATTAGAATTACCTAGTAAAGCTAAAAGCTATATTATTATAGCATTATAAGGTTATTAATAGTTAATTAAATAAAGTAGTTATTAAATAGGCTTTATATATACATATACTTAGTAGAATATAAAGGTAAATTAACTTCTTATTAGGTAACTTAATAGGTCTACTCTACTATTATTATATAAAGCAGTTATATACTACTTAAGTATAACTTAAGTTATTCTAGCTAACAAAAAGTATAATCCCCTCTTAATATAACTAAGGGCTAAATAACTAGTCTATGCCCTTTAACCTTAAATTATAAACTATTTATAGTTAACTAACTAGGTGTTATATAATTATTAGTATTAATATTCTAATACTTACCTTTCTTCTTTTATAATTATATATGCCTTTGCGTTAACTAATTAGATAGTCCTAATTAGTTCTTATAATAACTTTACTTTTAGTAGCCTACTATTATATATAAAGTTATCTAAATAAAAATAAACTCTAAATATACTTTTTCTAAGAGTAAATATAAGGTAATACTTACTAAGCTAATTAAATCTATTCTTTTATATATACCTTACTGTTTAGTTGTTTTTAAATAGTTACTTACTTATATAACAAGTGTTTACTTTACCTTTACTTCTTCTTTTACTTTATATTTATATGCCTTTCTTCCTTTTATATAATTAGTAGCCTTAACTCTTCCTATATAAATACCTTCTACCTTTTACTTTCTTTTTTCTCTTTTTCTCTTTTCTTCCTTATGCTTTTTTAATAATAATAAATAATATATAAAACTTTACTAGTATAGTAACTTTACTACTTCTTTTTCTTTATCTCTCTTGTATATTAATTAATTAATAACTCTTTTTTCTCTCTTAACTTATTAATTATCTATTACTTTATATATATCTTCTTCTTCCTATTATTATTAACTTTACTAATTTATAATAAATCCTTTTTATATATTATAATAGCTTAGCTTAGACCTTAGCCTTTAGTTATTAGTTCCCTTAGGGTTTAATAGGACTAGAATAGTATAACCTAGCTTTATATCTTAATAAGTAACACCTAAAACTACACTTTTCTCTTAGCTTTTACTATTAATATATAAGGTTTCTTTTTCCTTATTATAGTTTATATATACTAACTTTTATTAAACCTTTAAGATAAAGAATAAAAAGTTATTAATATACCTTTATATAATATTACTATTTATCTTAATACTAATACTTTTATCTAAAGGTTTATTACTAAAGTAATTTAATATAAAGGCTACTTTTATATAATACTTATTTAGTCTTATAGCTAACTTATATAGGCTTACCCCTAAAAGTATATAAATAATACACTTTACTACTTTACTAACTACTATTACTTAAATAACTATTAAAAAGAAGTATATAGTAAGTATATCTAGATAAGTTATAAAGCTTAATATAGCTATTATAGCTAAGGAAAAGTTTCTTTAGGTAATAATAGTAGTAATTTTAGTAATAGTAGTAATAGCTAAGGTAACTATAAGAAACTATTAGTCTCTAAGGGCTAAAACCCCTATACACTAGGGAAGCGTTTAAGAAAAGGTGTTAAGGAGAAAGGCTCTTTTCTTAGCTCTAGTGCTAAGCCCCTAATCCTTAATTAGGATTAGATCTAAGGTATATTTTCCTTTATATAAGCTAAGTAATAGGTAAATATAAAAGGTTTATACACTTTCTATAACCTAGTAGGAATATATTTTCTTATATAGTAGATTTATATACTCTAGTTATAGTTAAGGTCTTTAGTTTAGTTAGGTTTAGAATATATATTTAGGGTTTTAGAGTTAAATAATACCCTTTTTATAGTATAAAGGTAAATCCTTTGTATAAATTAATTATTAATTAGTCTTCTTAATTTATTTAATATATACTTTAATTTAGATCTTTAGTATATTTATACTAACTAGCTTTTTAAGGCTAAAGTTTAGTAATTTCTTAGTAAGTGTATCTACTAGGTTATCTCTTCTATTAATCTATTTAACCTTTAAGATCTCTTTTTTTTATATAATTTATATAGGCTTATAATATTAATTATAAGTTACTTTTTATCTATTATTCTAATTATATAAGTATTTATATAGTAAATAAGAGTCTAAATATATAATAACTAGAATCCTTAGAATATTAAGTGTATAAAGGATCTTATTAAGTGTTATACTTAAAGTAATCTACTATTAAAACCTATTATTATACTATAGAGCTTACTTATAAGTATACTTTATATAACTTTTTATACTTAGTAAAGCTTTAATAGATAATATTACCTTAGATTTTAAAGTTAGTCTTTATATAAGTAACTTCTTTACTAGTATAATAATAAAACTAAGTTATAATATTAGGTCTATATTATTAGTAAATAATCTATTAGTAAAGATATATATCTTTATATAAGTAAAGAAAAGGGTATATAGGTAAGTCCTCTCTCTAGGTTATCTATTTACTATTTAATTTATATATTTAGGTCCTTAATTACCTAAGGGGTATCTCTTTAGTCTAAGTAGTAATTACTAGATTATATAATGCCTTTAGTTAATAAATTAAGGTAATATATACTCCTTTTACCCTCTAAGAGATATATTACTAAAAGAATTATCTAAAGTCTTATTAACTAACTATAGTTAATTTACTTAACTTTTCTAGGTAAAGGTAATATTTTTATTATTATATATATAGATATATCTACTATTAAAGTTAGCCTAAGTTCTTAGAGATAAGGTAGTCTTTAGCTTTATATAAATCCTTTTCTTTAATAACTTCTCTTTCTCTTTAGCTAAGAATTATATAGTTAAAAAAAAAGAGTATTATTATTTATATAACTATAATTCTAAAGTTATCTTTATCTATAGTATATAAAAGACATAGATTATATATAGACTAGGTTATCTTTAACTCCTCCTTATAGTGTTTAATATAGGTCTTATACTAGTATAGGCCTAACTTTATAAGGCTATATAATAGTAAAACTACCTAAAGAAGTATATCTTCTAGGTATTATCCTTTTAACTCTTTTAGTAGTTATATAAGATTATTTTACTAAGGGGGTCCTTAGATTAAGTTATACTTAGGTAATATCTCTTAACTCCCTTAGTACTTATAGTCTTATATAAGGGTTAGGCCTAGAGCTAGTATAAGGCACTAGCTTATCCTTTAGATAGTTAGTGCTTAAGTAAGAAGTAATTTCTTCTCTTATTACTAAACCTTTGTATAATAAGCCTAGATTTCTTATATAGCTTATTATTAAGGTTCTTTACCTTTTACTATATATATCCTATAGATATAGACACCTTAGTAGTCCCTTAGGTTATATTATATAACCTTTAAAAACCTTATCTTATTAAAGAATTAATCTTAACCTTATCTAACTCTTTATATAGAGCTCCTAGGTTATAATAATATTATTAAATAAAGCTTAACTATAAGGTTATAGTAATCTTTTTCTTTTAGGTTAAGAATATCCTTTAGGATCTTTATATAGGCCTTGTTAACCTTTCTTTAGCTTTCCTTTGTCTAGGTTACTCCTATAGAGTTAGTTAAGTAATATTATTATCTAAAGGGTTATTAAAGGTTAGTTCTCTATAATAAGGCTTAATATATATTATATAAAACTAGGTAAACTATTTACTATATTAATAGTAATTATATATCCTTTAATACCTTAGATTTTATATAGGCCTATTTATCTTTTGTTTTTCTTTACACTAGGACTTTACTTTAAATAAAAGTAATAGTATAGCCTAGAGTTTAGGCTATTCCTAGTGTTAATTATATAGTTAATCTTTACCTTTATATAAATACCTTATAGTATTTTTATAGCCTTCTAAATTACTTTAGCCCTTTAGGTAATATTATATAATAAAGGTAAATTTTATTAATCCTTAGATATATCCTAAAGACAAAAAGGTTAGTATAATCCTTTGTAGGCTAATAGTGTTATTTAAGGCCTTTATAGCTATCTAGAGAATAACCTCTTTGTCTATATTATAGCTAAGTTCCTTATAAAGTATATTATATATATATTATAAAGTATATATACTTTTTTACTTTACTAACTACCTAGTAGGCTTTTACTAGTATTTCTTTATATAAGATACTTATAATCTTAGTATTATTCTAAACTCTTTTAATATAAAATTTATGCCTAGGTTATATATAATATAGTCTAGTAGACCTATATATATAGCTATTAGTACTTTAGAGAGTATTCTAGGTGTCTTATATAGATAATAATTTAAGGAAAGTTATACCTTAAAAACTTATTTCTATATTAATAATATATAGTGTTTCTTGTCTCTAAGTTATATAATATCTATAACTATCTTATAGTTAAAGTAGCTTTTATCTTTAATAGAGAACTTAAAATATTATAGTGCTAGTTATATAATTAGTAATAATAATAAAACTTCTAGATCTTTTTAATATTAATATATTAATATTATTATATTTAGTGTTCTTTAGGAGCTAGTAAAGTTAATTTATATAAAGGTGTCTAAATTATCTATAAAGTCTTTATAGCTACTCTTTAGTAAAGAAGGTTAAAGCCTCTATATAACTAAGGTTAAAGAAAAGGTGTCTTATTTTTATATAATAGTATATATATACTATCTTTTTATATAATAGTATTAGTAATATTATTAAAGTATATACCTAGTTAATCTATATTATATAATAAAAATAAGAATAAGGTTAAGGTATTAAGGATATAATACTTAACTATTCTTAGCTAGTTCTTTATCTTATAGTTCTTATTAACGTTATAAAGTTATTTACTCTAAATTATATATAGGTAGAACCTAGGTTCTAAGAGATCTTTGTATATAGGTTCTCTCTTAAGTACACTAGTACCTAGGGCTTTCTTATAGTTAAAAACTTAGCTACTCTAGTATCCTATAGTTCTCCCTAGTATATTATATAATAAGGGTCCTTAAGTAAGAATTAACTTACTTTAATAGTCTTTAAAGCTAAGAATATATCTTTACTAGTTATATAATAAAAGAAAGCTAAAGTTAGTAAATACTAAGAGACTTCTTAGTTATCTAAGAATTATTTTTATTATATAAGTTATTATTTTCCTTTTTTCTTTTATAAGGCTTTCTCTCTTTACTTTAAGGAGATAAGCTATAAAGTCTTTATATAGGTCCTAGGTAAGTATATTATATACCTAAAGGTATTAAGTCTTTATATAATTATATTCTTTCTCTATATAGTTAGTTAACTAGTATTCTTCTTTTTATATATAAAACACTTCTTAGGTATATTTATATAAAAAGGTCTTAGTTAAAATAGTCTATTCTTTCTTTTATTAAAGATTA
Source organism: Colletotrichum navitas (assembly GCF_030913465.1). Taxonomy (NCBI): domain Eukaryota; kingdom Fungi; phylum Ascomycota; class Sordariomycetes; order Glomerellales; family Glomerellaceae; genus Colletotrichum; species Colletotrichum navitas. The sequence continues at coordinate 6,325 of NW_026850769.1, forward strand.
GTAAGGTAGTTAATTATATAAAGGTCTTTATTATAGTTTATCTTTATAGTTTAAAGTATACCTTTAGTCTATAAAGTTAATATTATATAATATAGTCCTTTGTCTAAGGTAACCTATAGAGAAGCCCTAAGATTAGAGAAGAACTCTTTATATAAATAGTATACCTTAAGATTACTAAAAGTAGTCTTTAGCTCTAGAATACCTTAGTAAGCCTAGGTAACTTATATATAAAGTATAATTTCCCCTTAGAAACCTAAACTAAGTGCTTATTATATAAGAGGTAACTTGTCTAGTAATACTTCTAGTACTTTTATTAGTGTCTTATCTAGATTCTTTTATTTAACTTATATAAAGGATATAGTAGTCTAATTAGTCTAATAAAGACTATAGTTAACGCTAGTATTAAAGTATATATTTAGTATAGTATATATCTTATTTTACCTTTATATAGGTCTAATATAATAAAAATAAAACTCCTCTATATAATTAAATAAGATATCTAGAAAAACAGTATAGTATTAGTCTTTTATAATCTAGAGATAGTAGTAAAAACTAATAAATACTTTAGCCTTATTATAAAGTATATTATATAGCTTTCCTATATAGTTTTTCTTTTTTCTTTAGCCTTTTTAGAAGACAGAGATTATATAAGGTTTATATAGTCTATTATTAATTATTTACTTTAGTAGAAGGTTATAGATATCTTTCTAAGGTATAAGTATAGTTTAGCTTTAAGATCTTAGGAAACTTTCTACCTCTTAGGTAAGTTATACTCTATATAAGGTTATTTATATAATAGGCTTTCTAGTCCCTTAAGCTACTAGTGTATTCTAGAGTTTAATTAACTTTATTAGTGTCTTAGCTAGGTCTTATTATATAGTAGCTTAAGGATCTTTAATAGTAGTTATTAGTATATTTATTATATAACTACTAGACTTTTTCTAATATTACTCTTAGAGTTATTATATAAGGTTAACTACTTACTTATTTTTAGGCTTTATCTTAGTGTTAATAAAGATACCTCTTTTTATAATTTACCTAATAAACTTCTTAAAGTATATATAATATATATACTTCTAGTAGTTAGTTATCTAGTCCTTAAAGTATATATAATATATATACTTCTAGTAGTTAGTTATCTAGTCCTTAAAGTTAATTATAATTATTCCCTTAAGTTAGTGTTAGTCTAGATTTATATAGATAATCTAGTATATCTTATACACTAGATATATTATAATCTTTTTCTAAGATAAGTTATTAGTAAGGTCCTAATATTTAGTCTAGTATTAAGGTAGTATTTAAGATCTCTAGGTTATAATTATAATACTATTACCCTTTAATATATCTTTATATATAAAGATATATTCTTCTTAGGTAGGTTCTTCTTCTTAGCTCTAGGTGTTCTATATTAATATATTAGTAGTTATTTTAAATTATATAATGTCTAGTTAATAAAGGTAATATACTTATAGTAGTATACTACTTACTTCTTATATATATATAAGAAGGGTATAGTCTTCCCTGTTCTATTATACATAGGGGAAAGTAGTATAAGTAGTTATCCTAAAGAGTAGTTCTTTAGCCCTCCTGTAGTTAAGCACTATATAAACTAGATCTTTATATAAATTATAACTTATCTTAGTACAAAGGGTTATAATAAAAAGTAGTTCTTTAGCCCTTCTATAGTTAGACACTATATAAACTAACTCTTTATATAATATAGCTTAACTTTTTACTTTTACTAATCTATAATTACTATATAACTACTAATTAGTATTAAATAGGCTTTATATATATATATACTTAGTAAAATATAGGGGTAAATTAACTTCTTATTAGGTAACTTAATAGGTCTACTCTACTGTTGTTATATAAAGTAGTTATATACTGCTTAAGTATAACTTAAGTTATTCTAGCTAACAAAAAGTATGATCCCCTCTTGATATAACTGAGGGCTAAATAACTAGTCTGTGCCCTTTGACCTTAAATCATGAACTATTCATGGTTGACTAACTAGGTGTCGTATAATCATCAGTATTAATATTCCAACAGTAGTAGTGTCATAATAGCATTGTTCTTAAGGTAGGCCATATAGGTAGAGGGGCTATAAGTAGGTGCTTTGACTTAATTACTGGCTTTATTGTTGTATCAAAAAACAGACAATGTTTATATAAATGTTATTTAGCCAGTTGTTGTTTAATAACGGTCTTTCTCAAGTGCTTCAACCAATCCTTTCAAGGTAAAATAACAAACGTTTCTCAGGCTGCTTCTCTCAGGAGTCCTTGAGAAAGCTCTTCAATTCTTTGACCTCTAGTACACCATAGATAGTAACCAAGCCCACATTTCACAAAACCCGCAGCGGAAAACCAATATACTCTTTGTTAATTATTTCTGTACAGCCATAAGCTAATATAATGTAATAAAACAAATACTAGCAGTTGCCTCAATACAAAAAGAACAATTCAATAACAGACAAATTACCAATTTACTCGGCCACACATTTTATAGAACAGCAATTATATAATAGTTAGTTGCTTTCCTTAAGTTCTTGTGTTCTACCAATGTAAAATTTCAGCCTTAGAGAGACCGGCCCATAACCCAAATCCGAGCAGCTTTAACATTTCATGCCATTTGTTTATTATAGGACAAAGACAGTTAATACCAGCTTACTATACATTTTTATATTTGCAATTAGTGTCAAAACAGCGACTACTTCACTCTCAAGCATATTCCCTACAATACGCGCTTTGCTACAAACACAAATTAATGTTTAGGGTACTAACGTGCTGCGTACAGGATACCTTTGAGATTCGGCTTACACTTATGTGTGTGTGTATATCGTACAGACCATGATGCGTTTCATTATCCTCTACCTCACCTTTTAACCTTTTCCTAAAGACAAAACAGTTCCACCCTTAAGCAATCCTCTTAATACAGACTAAGGTACGTAGCCAAGGCAGACGGTCGATTTTAAGGTCGCACAGGTAATAATACTCCAACGAATTCAAATAAACACAATATAACCCCTTGATACAGACCTCATCCCAAAAACATACATTTCCTGAACAGAACTGACCGTCGTCCGAGCCAGCGCAAACCTCAGCTATGCAAATACTTGACTTCAACTATCCATTTATGTCTAAGACTTTTGCTACGATTACCGTGTACTGATAGGCGCTAAGCTGAAAATGGGTGGGCCTAACAAAGTTGGATGGATAGGTATGTGTACTGTGGCGTAAAAGCTTTTAGTGATTGGGACAGCTATTGAAATTTATGTTCTGTTAAGGGGAAGCAACAATTCTACTGCTTCATACGAAGTGCCGTCTCAGTTTGGAGTGAGACACATGGCTTCACCAACTGGGGGACACCTTTACCATTATGGTTCGAGGCATCAACAGGTGACATCGGTGAGTTGCCAGTAGCATCGATAATACACAAATTATCCTGCCAACAGAAGCCTAGAGTCACTGCGACAGCGGCGCCAAAGCTGCAGACGGGCGTCGGAGTGCCCGAGGGCCGAGACCACGGACTCTGGGGCGAAATTCAAATACCAGCACAAAGCTGATAGGAGCACTACACGTCATCGAAAGTCTGGCGGTGATCTGGAACATACCGGTATGCTACTGATTGAGCGTCGGTACGCAGGCTTAAATCACAATGGTGAACGCACGAACGATCGATCAAGTAAGAGCTTGCCACAGAGTGCATTGCTGGCCATCCTCCTGGTTCTCTGGAGATCGCTGCTGGAGAGCATTGGCATAAGGAAAGCTGTCGCAATCAACATATCATCGAATGGGCGGGACGGCGGATTTGATTCAAACCGATCATCCCGGATCAAAAGAACCCGCAAAGATGCCAAGGACAATCTCAGCCAGGCTGTCACTTTGTTGTTTGTCTCAAACTAGTGACAAATAATTCCCCGCGATTGCCGTTGAGGATTGGGGTCGTTGCTCTCCGTTTCCGACGATGTGGTTTGCAGCCGCGATCCCTTAATTATGACGCTTTCATCTGGAGCTAGTCTCGACGCCACGGCCGTAGGAACACTTTAAGCAGCGAACAAGCTCTCTTTCCGTCGGCGGGAACCAACGGACCAGGCCAGAAAGCCTCAAGCCACATTTCTCAAGTCCCCGATTCATCTCAGATGTTCCACATGCAGGCGCCGCGCCAAGCACGCTCATTTGCATTGCGACGTCGTCAGCGGCACACCTGTAGCTTGGTTTTGAAACCCATACCCAGCTGAGCGGTTCGACGCTTCAACACTATCGTTACACAGCATGAGGTCAATGCGCCTCAGTCGGACATCATCGTGATCCGGCAATGACGTGCGTGCTGCATCGAACCCGCCAGCCTTCAGTTGGACACTGGCCAGAGGAATGAGAATAGAATTGGCTGAAGCCACGGGCCTCAGTAGCGGCGGTACGGCTTGATATACAATGCTGAATGACGTTGAATGGTTGCAAGTGACGCACCACCCGCTTGCTAAATGTTGAAACATTGAACACCGTTGAGTTATATAAACCTGGGGTGGTCCATCTTCGTCAATAGGCAACTCCTCTATATCACTCTCAATTTACAGTAACATAACAACCACAACTTTCAGCTATAACCACAACATATACCCACAGCGAACACCCTATCTAAACCAGAAACTATGGACAAAGCAAAGCAAGCCGTTGAAGGATTTGTGTCCAAGGACGGACATCACAAGACAACCGTCCATCAAGATGCCAACAACGCCGTGACTGAAGAGCATGTCCGCCCTCACCGCCACGAGGAGGTCACCACTGCTGTTGACAAGGAGGTTCACCAAGACCATCACCACACCAAAATCCAACCTATCCAGGACAAACAAGTTCTGTAAGTTACAAGAGTCCTCCATCAATCTAGGCCGGTTAACTGACTTCGCACCACAGCCCTGAGAAGCACCACCACAACGTCGCTCCTATTGCACACAAGTCATTCGACCACGGAGACAGCAAGGAGACTAAGCACACTCTTGACCGCGAGCACGCCAAGTTCAAGGACACTTCAGTCACTCACGACACTACCCATACTTCCAGCGCAGCACCCGTGGTGACTGGAGAACGCGTTCACCACCACGTTCACGAGCATATCCAGCCCGTCATCCAAAAGGAAGTCGTTCAGCCTCACGTTGTACACACGACTGTGCCGATCCACGAGACACATCACGCCAAGCCCGTCCACCACGAAGCCACTACTCTCCCGACCAAGACTCTCGAGGAGTTCAATCGTGAGAAGGGCGGCCTTGATGGACATGGACACCACAAGGTCGGTGAGTTCGACGGGTGCCCCGACAAGATGGACAAGGGCTTTGCGAAGTCCGAACACGCCGGTGTAGCCGGAACCCACGACCACAACCATGGCCACAAGGGTTCGGACAGTCTTGCTGCAGCCCAGGCTGCCAACGCTCGCCACACTGTAGGTGATGATTCCAAACACGTCAGTACCGCCCAGGCAATCAGACATGGAACTCACCCGACTGGCGTTCAGAATGATCCCGCCTACACCACCGGCACCGCTGCCAGCGGTGCTTCCTCCTTGAACGAATCCGATGTAAGTGAATTATTGAACGCTCTCGAAAACGTACGTTTCAAGCTGACCATGGTGTAGCCCCGTTTCGGTTCCACCACCACCAGCACCGATCAGCACGACGCGACGGGCAAGAAGGTTTCCCTTGTTGACAAGTTGAACCCCTTCAAGGACGCCGATGGTGACGGCAAGAAGGGCATCATGAGCTAGACGATGGATTGCTTTGGCTGATTTATTAAGCTAGTTACTTTGGATACTCCTGAAATATGATATCTTACACTTTAATCTTTTCTATACAAAATCCGTACCAGTGAAGTTTTCGCTATTAGTAACGGCATTCTATTCGCTTGCCTTGTGTGAACGTGGCTTGTCCAACCCCAGCTCTTCCCGTCTCGCTTCCATCTTTCCCACGCTTATCTTGGTCAACTTCACAACCCGGCCGCGCGTAAACCTGTTGAGCGCGGCGACGATCCTCGGCGCCGGGTTACATTTGGCGCCGTGCTCTTCGTGGGTCGAGATGCCCTCGGCGATGGCTCTGATTGTGCCGGCGAACATCGCCACGCTCTCGCCCTCGCGCCCCGACATTGTCAGGGAAATGGAACCTCTCGTCTTCGCCATGCCCCTGACGAGGCTGCCGAGGATGATGTCGTTGCAATCGGCCCTCTCGTCGGAGGACGCTTTCTTGTCGACGCAGCAGCCCGGTCCCGTCGTCAACTCGGCGATCACGTCGTTGAGCTGCGACGGAAGCGCGTTGAAGACCTCTTGGTGCTGCTTGCGCAGGAAACCTGGGTTAGGATTGTCAATACCGAGCTTTTCTCTTTTCCCCTTCTGTTCCTTTTCATCACCGGATAACCGATCACCAAGCTTACCGAGTAATCCCGGAGGACCGATAGGGTCAAAGTCGTCCAGCACCACGCCGTCAGCGGTGACCATCCGGCCGTCTCCGTCGATGGACGAGTACAGCAACAGCTCCTTCATCATCTTCCTGTGCAGCTCGACCTGGCCCAGCTCCCACGCGACGTACGTCAGCGCGGCCATGCTCTCGCCGTCCGTCACGGCGGCGCAGCTCTCGGCGACGTCCAGCCACGCGTTGGCCCACGGCTTGAGCGCCGGGACCATGTCGTACTTGTTGGCCATCTGGAAGATCTCGTACAGCTCGGCCAGGCCGGGCGTAGCGGGCACCAGGGGGAAGTTTGCGTGTATGATGTTCAGGACGATCTCCAGAGCGTCGGGGTCGTCGTCCGGCAGGTGGACGAGCCAGGTGCCGAAGGCCGGCTTGGACTCCTTGAACGGGCCGAAGAGCATCTTCTTCCAGACCTGCGACGAGCGCCGCAGCGCGTTGGCGCAGACGCGGAACGACCGCTCGGGCAACCCGGTCTGCTGGCCGGCGCGGAGGACGAGGTCGCCGTCCGGGTCGACCTGGACCTCTTCGCTCGTGGAGTCGACGCCGTCCGCGTAGTTCATCGAGATGTGCGCTATGCAGGCAGAGATTGCTTCAATTGCTGATTGCTTGCAAAGTCGTGAGGGTTGCCCACCACTTGCTGATATTCGTACGTCATTGCAGGGAAAGTGGAGGCATGGTGTTTTGTTACCAGGCCCAAAGCATTGACACGCCCCAAAAACTTGGCAAAGTTGGAAGCTCAAAAAATCAAGATACCTTTTTCTAAAGGTTCCGGGGTTATCCGTGCATAGCGAGGCCGCAGTGGCAGGTTTACATAAGCGATTCTATTTCGGGGACCTGTACCAATTGGCATCCCAAAGGCAAGGAAGGTTTCGACAAGATTATAAAGGAATTAGTATAAGATCATGGACAAGTCCGTCGAGGTATTAGTCCGGGGTATTTATTGGCTTTGGTGCACTTGTAGTTGTAGATCGGAAGATGTGGGGTAATCCTCCTTGATAGCCCAGTTTAGTCTAGTGGAAAGCGTCAGTTTCGCTCCACTGCGGTACGCTCTTCTTTTCGCTTCCCAACAACATGGCTATCTGGAAAGGAAGGCAAGCTAGAAGATTTATTTACGGTGTTTCTAAGGGGCTATGGGACGCTTTGTGGGTGAAATAGTGCAGAGTTCGTTGCTGGGCTCCGTTTGGAATGGTGGATAACAGTGTCTTGAAGAAATCATGACATACGCCTACTCGCTCTGCTTATGCGGCGAAAGAATGCCAAGTAAAGTTTGACACTAGATATATAATAACCATTCGTGTGGCATCAAAGGGAGTGGATTTTACCGAGTTTCTCTCCGGGCCATCGGCTGTCCTCCTTTTACCAGAGCATTATACACGAAACCATCTTGCTCGTTGCGACTGACTTGACTATCCTATCAGGGGTTTCCATAGATACAGACACGTCCCTACGTAGACACGCCGTTGATAATAGCAGGGCCCTGAAAAGTGGACTAGTGCCTAGTTACCAGAGAAAGCAATAAAAAAGAAAAGAGTATACAACATAGTCTTTACAACAAACCCTATTTGTTTTTGAACCAAGTTCTCAACAACTGAGAACCGACCCCCACAGCTCCTGGTCTCGAAACTGGAACGATCACCATCAGATTCCCCCCCCCCCCCCCCCCCCCTCCCAGATACCTGCGAAAATTTGTATGGGGCCGATCCATATTGCCAACAGAGCTTAATTGAACGAAAACACAATAGATTTTCCGACATTTTGCGCCTGCAAGGATTCCCTGCGCGATCTGTGGCAGGCATGAGATTCTTGGGGGGGGAGGGGACAACCGCCCCCCTACGTTGTCGCTACCAGAAGCATCGATCACGTCAGCTCGACAAGCAAGCACACACACGCATTAGACCGAAAGCATGAGCTGCTGAATTAATCAGCAAGCCAGGCCTACATCGGCGAGAAAGGCCCTTATCGAAGATTGGCAACAATCTTGCGACATGTCGTGACAGGCGTAGTGGAGTATTGGGAGAGGGAGGGAAGGGTGTTGGTTGTGGTTGCATCCTTCTCTATCCCTCTCCCCCCTCCCCTCCTCCCACCCGGCTGTCGTTGACCCAACTCGGCCGCATTGGCCTTCCTCTTCCGCATCGATCGGGGAGGGGGTGCGGTGCGCGGCAATCTGCTTCAGTCGAGGGTCGTGGGTAGAGAGGGAGGAGGGCGGGAACAATGCTCGCGGGCAAGCAATAAAACTGCGCGCGTGGAAGGTAGTCCCTTCCGCTGGCGAACTTCAAACGTGTCAAAGGGGAACAAGAAATAAATCACCATGAGCGTGTTAGTATTGAGTGCATGGCGACCCCTATCATACGATTCAGGGCTGATAATCTCTCCAGACTGGTAAAGGTGCACCCCCCCCCCCCCCCCCCCAGGTTAGCCGACCATGTATATCTCAGAGCTCGTCGGAGTGGTCCCGAATGACATTCGGCTTCTTATCGGGGAGCAAAGAACCTTGGCTCTTGGAGGTCGCGTTTTTTGGAGTGAGGAAGGGGTTAGCCGGATTGTGTGTGGTCGATGGCGATGCAGCCATCTTGGGGAAGAATCACGCAATGCGGGACTGCAAGAGCACGTAATTCTTCCCCCCTCCAAAAAAAGACGCCTAGCCGATCGACAACCCTCCGGATATCGGGAAAGAGAGGGGGTATTTTGTTTAAACGGGGCAAGAGAAAAATGTCTCTTCTCTTCTTCAGCAGAAAAGGGGAATAAACGTAAGGGACCTTTGGATAGAAGAAAGGGTTAAAATAAGGAAAAAGTCCAACGATTGCATTGTTTGCGAGATTGGAGGATTCCCTCCAACTTCTTTTCCCTCCCGCAGTGTACTCGGACGCTTCGCCCAAGATCACCGAAACTCTCTTTATTACGACTCGACCCAAGCTTGCTCTACTCTGCATACTTCGGCAGTGCAAGGAAAGGTATTGCCCGAGGAGACGCCATATCCGAGCGACGTCCAACGCCTGCGTACAAGATAGCCACGTTCATCCCGTCCCCCCTTCGCTCACCGGGATACACTCACCTCTTCGTCTTACTCTTTCATTCGACCAATGAGAAAGACGAGGCCGTAGAGCACAGGAAGACAGGAACCAAAAACAAAGGACGCCATGGCAGAGATACCGCAGACGCAGACCGTGCTCATCCTCCACGCGGCCAAGCAGCCGTACGAGACGATAGATGGGTACGAAGTGCCTGAGATTCAAGATGAGCGGGAGGTGCTGGTGAAGACGGAACACATCGGCCTCAACCCGATCGACTGGAAAGCGCCGTATGTCCCCCTTCCACGCTATAAATATTGGCGTAAACCACATACCCCTTTCTCCAAGCATGTTTGCTGACAGAACGGTGCGAAACCTGCAGTGACTTCAACTTCGCGATCCCAACCCTCCCCTACATCTCGGGCCGCGAGCTCGTCGGCCGTGTCGTCCGCCGACATCCGTCGTCGCGGAGCCGGCTCCGGGAAGGCGACCGCGTGCTCGTCATCTCGACCGACTACCGCGACCTCCGTAAGGCGGCCTACCAGCAGTACGTCGTGACGGCGGACTTCAACGCGTCACGAATCCCTCGCGGCATTGACGGCGCCGTCGCGCCCCGCGCCGCCGCCACCCTGGGCGTTGCCTTCGTCGCCGCCGTCCTCTCGCTCGGCGTCTGCATGGGCGTCGACTTCTCCAGCGTGCTGGGCGGGCCAGACCTGCTCCAACTACTGCGCGGCCCAGTCCCCGCCGAGGCCCTGCCGCAGGATATCCGCGCCGAGTGCCTGAGCGGGATCCGGGACAGCGAGCGGGCCACGGCCGGCGACTGGGTCGTCGTCTGGGGCGGGTCATCGACGTCAGCGAACCTGGCCGTGCAGCTCGCGCGACTGGCCGGGCTGCAGGTCGTCACTGTCGTGGACAAGCTGCGGCACGGCCTGCGGCTGTCAAACCACACGGTCCTGCGGCCCGATCTGCTGGTCGACAGCCACGACCCGTCGCGCGCGGTCGACATCATCCGGGCCAACGTCGGGAAGGACCTGCGCTTCGCCCTTGACACCAGTGGCAAGGAGTCGGCCGGCTGGCTCTTGCGCGCACTGGCGCCAGAGAAGAGCGCCGGCAGCGCGCCGCCCAGTCCGCCAGACACCCCTCGCAACAGTGGACCCACGCGGAGGCACCTCATCGGCTTGACGGGCCTGCCGAAGGAACAGGCGCCTGAGGCAGTCGTGTATCACACCGTCCCCATCAAGGTCTTCCACGAGGTGCCCGCCGTCGGTGAGGCGCTGGTCACCTGGCTCGAGAGGCTGCTGGAGAATGGCCTCATCAGCGCCCCCGAACTTCTCGGCGTGGAGGAGGGATTTAACGGCATCAACCGCGGCCTCGATAGAATGCGGAGGGGCGAGATTCGCGGCGGAAGGATGGTCGTGAGCCTCGAGCCCGAAGGGACGGAATCGGTCGTGACCAGAGACCCGAACGTGCCCCCCTCGCTAGTCGACACGCCCGGGGAGGGAGGCGTGGAGGAGCCCCAGCGGTCTGAGTCATCGGCGGCATCGAGTCCCGAGTTCACTTCCCAGAAGCTCGTTGACGCAGGCATCACGAGGGGAAGCGCGACGTTGTGGCAGGGCGGGCCTACCGTCAGCTCGGTCCCCCGGAGCGTGCCGGACGAGCAGCTCTCGACGGAGGAGCCGGCACCGCAGACAATGCAGAGGAGGTACTCTTTATGGCAACCCAAGTCAGCGGCGATCGTCGCGGAGAAGCCCCTTTCATGACGGAGACGAGTGAGTTGAGGAGACCGGACGCAGCTTCTGGGGGACAAGGCTGAATGACGATATGAAAGATTACATGTTCATACGGGACGCAAGCTTGAATTAGAACAAACCAATAGACCGAGTCTTGAGAATACCATGAGAAAAGTGAGAATAATATGTCGATGAGGCGTGATTGATGTGAACTCTGGGTCTCACCTCACCTCGGCGAAGCCGAGAAATTGTGGCTTGAATTGATGCCGACGCGGGGGAGAAGCGGGGTTTTCCCGGGGCCCCCTCACCGAGCGAGCTGGCGCCTGGGATGGCCATGATGTCCCATCCCCTCAGATGCTCGACGTCCCGTATCCTACTCTCTTGTCTCCTTCTCGTCAGTTCACCTCGCGAGGTATCGAACCCTTGTGATTTCCAAACATCTCCAATCTCACTACGACCACATATAGGCAGGCGTCCGGGATGTCGGCCTGTCAGACGGAGCGGCAGCGACTCCCGCAGGAGCTCATCTTGCACATCATCGAAAGCCTTCTCCCGCCGAATGAGACTGCCATCTTGCCCGCCTCATACAGCGCAACGAGGGCGCTCGTTAACTTGACACTGGTATCACGCTCGACGTATGACTTTTCCACACGCCTCCTCCGGAGGCGGTGCATGCACATCGACTCGACCAAACGCCTGAGCCTGCTTCTGCTCAGCCTCCTGTCTCCGTCCCTCAGCAGCCTGCCGCCCACGCTATCCCTCAAATGCATCACGTCTCTCTACATCAGCCCCTTTGGGAAGTCGCTGGACGACAAACCCACGGCAATGTGGGTACGCGAGCTCTTCTGCGAGGTCTGCGACACGCTCAAGAGACTCGTGGTTGACATGCCGTTTGGGAGTTTGTCCGGGTACGACGATCACCTCGACGTGAGACCGACGCTGACGGACGGGTTCCAGAGGCTTTCCAAGCTGGAGGAGCTCGTATGCATGCGAGACTACCCGGCCCTGACGTTCATGTCGCGGACCTTCACCGTCAATTGCTGGAGCCTTTGGCCCAAGCTGCGGCGCGTGGTGTTGTTCAAGGCCCCCATAGGGAGCCACTGTTTCTGGTACGACACGGCCAATACGGCCTCGCTGGAGCAGGTCGTGCTTGTGCGACCGTTGGATCTGGGAACAGCCAATATCAAGGACGACTACAACGGGGTGCTGCAGAAGTTCGACCATCTGGTACCTCGCAGGCTCAAAGTAGTTTTGGCGGACGTGGAGAGCGACTTGGCGGATGTACAGACAGCGGGTTGGGCAGAGCACGACCCCGAGGGGCTGATTGTTGTCGAAAAATACCACATCCCCACGTCCTTTTACGGCGACGAGGCAGTGGATGAGGTGTGCTGTGGCTGGGTCAAGACGGCTGCGCTGAACGGCTCAATATGGAGCTGGGAAGGCCAACCTATCATAGGCGCGCCGGGTGATGCAGGCGAACAGAGTGTGTTAGCAGCAGATGCATGATGATTGTGTCGGGTTACAAGACCACAGGCTGCCAAGATATCGGGATCCTCCTTAACGCGTACACTGCGACGCCGAAACCGGTTGGTTGTTTGAACCACTAGGTCATGTTTCTGCAGAATCAGTCGGCAAGACTCCTCAGCTGTCGCCTTCAGGCGGCCGTCGACACGGCTACTTTGAAGCGGCGCAACCGGGCAAAGGAATCCTGCGCCGCCAGATGACGCAACGCGAACCACGACGACGCGTGTTTTGCTGATGCAGACGACGGACGGCAGACGAATGGGCGGCAATGCTGGTGTAGAATCGGTGCGATGATTGGCAGGCAGCTAAACTAGCCAAGGCAATTGTATCCGTATGTCGGTAATACCATGGGAGTCGGGACTCCTAAGGGCCACGGAGTGACACAAGGTCGGAAGATGTTGGTTGCATTGGAGTGATTTGCTTCTCCAAAAAACCCCCCACGGTGCCTCGGCCCTCGTCCCCTCTCCCAATCAGGTGGCTCGGACAGTGTACTCCGTACAAGCTGGCCATTAGTCGCGAATGATGGGGCGTCGCCTTGCAGTAGTTTCCGGGGTGCGGTTGATCGCAGAAGCATGGCAGACGGCAAGGCCAATGGCAGGCTTCCAGAATACGCTGTAGAAGATGCAGACGGATGTCCCATGTCGAGTGTCAGTACAGCCGAGAGCCTCTATGGTGATGGTGATAGTGAGCTTGGTGACCGCGGGGTGATGGATGACTGAAGATGACTGGCAGGCGTAATGGTGCGAATACCTACGGAGTACATAGTACCTACCTAGGTAGGTAGGCAATGGGTAGGTACGTACCCAGATAGCCGATACGTACCTGTACCTGTCGCGTAGTACGGATACCGGAACAACGGTGGCCGAGGTGGCCGAGCGGGTGGGGCGGGAGGTGCCGGGGAGTCAGAAGCAGTGGCGCTGCGAGACACAAATAGGTATTATGGGAAAGTGATTCCGGGGTTTTTGACACGTACTTGTGCACTACCTGTACCTTGCTTCACACTTGTACCTGAATTACGTAATTTGCTAGCTTACTTACCTAGTCACCTAGTAGGTAGCAAGTCGCATCAAGGAGCGCGGGAAAGTTTGGGTAGCCGGGGTTGCCGCATCTCACTGACAGGACCGCCCTCTGAACACGTTGCATGGAGAGCGCGATTTCTTCAGCATCTGCCCAATGGACGTCTTTCCGAAAAAAGGAAAAGAGCAACACTCCGTGTGCCCCGACCAGCAACAGCCGTAGCAGCAGAAGACAGTATTCGTAAAAGAGGAACGGTAAAGGAGGTGAGTTTGGAGGTGGAGCCCGTTTGACGCCGGCTACAGGGACGCGGCTTGCAAGCAAGGCGCGGGTTTGCAGATGCCGGTCCGGGACGAGGAGAAAAGAAGAAGACGCCGAGGAACCGTTCCAATGACAGCTCATTCACGCCGTGGTGTCTGTCCTTGGCCCACGAGGGTGCCATCATTCAGAGAAAGAAGCGAGCCTAGTGTAGTGATTGGCATGGGCAGGCTATGGTCCAGCCCATTCTGTCCGTGTTCGTACCTGTCCAAGTGTCGTCTCTTGCACTCTGACCATGTCAAGACGGATAACACGAAGGAAACGAACGCCTAGGTTTTTCCTTAGTAATTTAAGCGTTTGAGGGCGGTCTTTTCGTCGCCCATGTCCGGCTGACAGGTTCAGTCCGCCCAGTTCGTCCAGCTCAGTCGAGCAGCTTCCTGATTACTGCTGACTCACTCTGGCCTCTCCTCCTATTCCCGTTACCTAACTTCATCTCATCCGGACTCGTTTAGATGGTGGAAAGGGGGGAGGGCGGGCGGAGGGGCACTCGGATGCTGCTGCGCTCCTTGAGCTGACAAGGAATAAGAATAAAAAAATTAAAATAAAATAAAAAAGAAACACACCAGGCGTCATGTCATGCCTGCCCCATCGCATTTACATCTCCGCCGAACCCGGACGGTCATCATTCATTTCCTCCATCTTTCATGCTTTTCCAATCTGCAAGTATCTCCCCAGCAAACCTGGCATCCGACACTAGCAACTAATAGCGAACAACCACTCACCGACCCGGATTGTGGTTCTCCAGTTTACCCCATTTTTTGCTCTACGCACCCCCCCATTCCAGCACCCTGGTGCGGGTCCTGTTCCATCACAGATCCTTTCCCTGTCCATCCCAGACCAGTCCACCTCTCTCCAGTTTCCAGTTTGCAGTCTCCAGTTTCGCCTCACCTTTCGCTGCCATTCCCTCCTCCTACTCCTCCTCCTCCTCGCCCTCCTCCACCCGTTTACCGTTATTGGCAATTTCCCCCAGCCCATACCCTTTTTGGGGTCTTCTTCTCCGACAAACCATTGACACCATCACGTACGCTTTGGAGAGACAATGTTGGATTTCTGCACCTCTACTGGCCCGGTCTTCACATGGTTATGAGCTTGCTCCTTGCTTATTCCCCAACACCATAGGTGAGTTTTGACTTCCGCCTTGCGTAGCTGAGAGCCTCGCCCGAGACGGGTGTAACGAGACAACAACACCACAACCACTACCGTTCCCATGGGACAAACCACGGCTTTTGTCCAACGAAACCCACGCTGGCTGGCTGACACTTCTTCAGGCGTCCCATCCTGCCGATTGTCGCGCACTTAGGCGCACTACCCCGAATCTCTCCTCGCCCGCCTTCCTCTCCCGAAACCCCCCCATCCCCAGACATGCCCGACAAAAACATCACGACCATTTCCTATGCCGCCGGCGCATCCCTCGCCGCCATTGCCCTCGTCTACGTCTTTGCGCCCACCTTCACAATCGACGAGTCCAGCACCTCGTCTTCCCGCAGGAAGGGCGTCGTCGGCCTGCGCAATGCCGCCAACGACTGCTTCATCAACTCGACCCTGCAGGCCCTCGCCGGCCTGGGCGAGCTGCGCGTCTACCTGATCCGCGAGACCCACCGCCGGAACATCGACGACGAGGGCGTCTACTCCCAGCTGGTCCAGCCGCCCGGCAAAACCTACCCAGATTGGAAAATCGAGGGCATGCAGCGCGGCTTGGTCACCCAAGGCCTAAAGGACATGCTCGACTCGTTGAACGAGCGGCCAATCTACAAGAAGTCGATATCCGCCATTGAGTTTGTGAGGGTGCTCGAGACGGCCTTCCGCCAGCGCATCAGCCGCCAACAGCAGGACGCCCAGGAGTTTCTGCAAATCGTCGCCGAGCGCCTCAAGGAAGAGTACCACGCCGGGGAAAGGGCCCGCGCCCACGCGAAATCGGCAGCCTTGCGGGCCACGTCAGCCGGCTCCAACGTCAACGGTGACGCGGTCCAGCAAAGGCTGGAGGATCTCGACAAGGCCGACAGCCAGGGCGGCGAAGAGTCTTCTTCCGCACTGCCGACGCCCACGCAACCCCAGCCCGAAGTCGACGGCGTCCACCAGCCGCTCCAGGATGACGAGGGCTTCCCCATGGAGGGGAAATACGAGTCGCAGTCAGAGTGCCAGACATGCGGTTACAAGACGAAGCCAAGGGAGGAATCGTTCTATATGCTGACACTGAACGTGCCCCAAGTCAGCTCGACGACGCTCAGCTCTTGCTTTGACGAAATATTCAAAACGGAGATAATTGACGACTTCAAGTGCGAGAAGTGCCGGCTGATCCAGGCGGAAGAGTCCCTCAAGCAGGACCTGGCCAAGGCCCAGGGCGAAAGCGAGAAGGCGGCGCTCGAGGAAGCGGTGCGCAAGCTGCGCCATGCGATTGACTTCGACCCAGAACACATCCCCGAGGACGTGCTCCTCCCCAACATCAGCGAGGCGCCAAAGCGCAAGATTGCACGGTCGACGCGCCTTACATCCTTCCCGCGCATCCTGGCCGTCCACCTTTCGCGCTCCATCTATGACCAGACGTCGACCAAGAACTCGGCCAAGGTCGCCTTCCCCGAACGCCTGCCCCTGGGCGGCCTGCGCGACCGCCGCAACTACAAACTGCTGGGGCTGGTCACGCATAAGGGGAGCCACCACAGCGGGCACTACGAGTCGTTCCGCCGCCAGAACACATACGCCCCGTACCCGAACCAGAACACGTTCCAGCCCTCGGGCATCTACAGCAAGACGACCAGCCCCGCCGCGACGCCGCAGCCGTCAACGCCGCAGCTCGACGCGATCGCGCGAGGCGTCAGCCCCGCGTTGTCGACGCCCGATCTCCTGACCCCGACCTCCGAAACGAACTCGTCCACCCCGTCCGTCTCCTCCTTGGACGCCTTGTCGTCGAGAGACTACGCGCGGAAGCGCATCAGCCCGACTTCGGCCCCACGCGACAGGCAGAGGGAGCCCGACTCGGCGAGCTTCCGGTCCGTACGCTCGTTTACTGCCTCGGCCAGGAGCACCGTCTCCAAGATCTCGCACAAGGTAAACGGCAACAGCACGCCCGGGGGCAGCCCGCCGCCTGGCCCGACGCCAATGGCCGTGGCACCCCGCCCCCCGCGCACAGGTCGCGCAAGAAGCAGCCCGTCGACCGCTGGTGGCGCATCAGCGACGAAAAGGTCCGCGAGGCCAAGACGAGCGAGGTGCTCGACCTGCGCCGCGAGGTCTACCTCCTGTTCTACGAGCTTGAGAGAGGGGGCAGCCCGTAGAGCGAGGCTGGCGACGACGGCCCCTCTCAGAATGGGACGTTGCCGCCGGAGCTCGCGCCATTCCGATGCTACACGGCCACCGCCTCGATGAAGATGACTATGTGGCGGTGAACCGAGTGGTATCCTTGGCCCTTAAGGGTGGGGAAGGAAAGAAGGAGCGAAAGAGACAGAGATGGAAGATACCTGTCGTTGTGAACATAAACCCCCACTCGCTTGCATATACAGCTGCAGCGAGGAAACACAAAAAATGCATCGGCTAGGCGTACAATAACAGTCTTTGTTTTTGTTTATTTATTTTTTGGCTTTTTCCCCCCCTTTTTCTTTCCCTGTTATTCAAGCATTGGCATGTTTCGGGCTTATCCCCCTTCCTCTGGCGGGAGGGTTTCCCAATCAGCATCTGGCGAAAGTAAAAGCGGCCGGTTCGGTGGAAGGAGGTAGAGCAGGAAGCGAAGCTGTCGTTGGCGTAAAGGGGGGGGGGGAGGTGGGAAGGGTTTGGAGACTTGCCCGCGAATGGCAAAGAATCACGGTGGTACATAGAACGGTACAAGTATAGAGGGACACAGAGAGAGGGAGGGAAGGGAAGAGAGAGGATAGGTAGGGACGCGGTTGTCTTGACAAGAATTGAAGAAAAAGATGAGCCATCAAAGATCAGCCCATCCATCCCCCCTTCTCTAAAGGAACTAGAGTAACTCACCCAGCTGGGGTGCCATTTTTAACCCCCTCCCCACCCCGTGCAGCCCGACCCTCGGGCCCTGCCCGTCGCGTCTGCATGACGGACACATGCATGCGTATGCACATCATTTTCTATTTTTATTTTTTGCTCCCCCCTCCGATGCGTCACCTCTCGGACGCCACTACCTACGTCGGAGACCCTCCCCGATCGGACGACGCGGTCCCAGCCGGCAGCCGGGAGGAGTGGAGAGGGTGGACCCGAGAAACGCCGGCGACGGACAGACGGTCTTGGTCCTCTTGCAGACTTCACATGGAGGTTTCGGCGGGCTGTCAAGCCAAAAATGACAAAATATTCTTTTGAAACCCAAAAGTAAGGTGCGCCCTTCCAATTAGTCGTACCTCTCGTGCTATATAGTTTATTTAGTACCGTACCGTGTGTTCGTGGTGAACAAACTCCATGCTCCAACATTCTAGCTCTGCGCGCGCGCCCTCCGTCCCTTTCCAAGTCAAATCTTCCTCAGCCTTGGCGCCCGTTTTATAATGGTCCCTCACCTCTGCTGTATTGGATTCGTCTGCGTGCGTTACTCTCAACACCCTTCCCAGTCATTAAGCCATCGTCGTCTCATACTGACTTCTGTCCCAGAATCTCCTCGGCCATCTTGGCCTGGTCGGCCTCGTTGAGGGGGGGCTGGCTGCGGACCCTGTCCGCCTTCTCGGCGTCGTACCGCCAGAGGCCGCCCGTCTTGTCGGCGTCTCCGGTGGCCGGCAGACCGACATTGGGGCCGAGAGACTCGAGAGCAGCGTCGCCATTGGCCTGGCGGTCGGTAAAGTACCTGCGCTCCCAAGTGCGGCCCTCGGCCTTCTCCTTGGCACGGAGCTCGCGCTGGGCCTTCTCAATGGCGCTCTTCTCGCGGGAGACGAGGTCCATGTCGCCCTTGGCGATACCGTCAGCGACGCCCTTCCAGGCGCGGCGCGACTCGAGCGGGTGCTGCTTGTCGATGGGAGCAACGACGAGCTTCGAGGTCGGGTGCTCGGAGGCGTCGTACGTTTCGAGTAGTGTCTTGGACGAGTTGTGCTTGGGGCTGCCCTCGTGGATCTCAAACGACTTTGTCCAGACTCCAGTGATGTTGTAGGCGACGTCCTTCTCTTTGTTGGTGGGGTAGATGCTGGCGGTGACGCTGTTCTTCTTGCCCGAAAGCCAGCCCTTGCCCGAGTAGTCGATCTTAGAGGTAAAGCCGGTAGACGAGGTGATGAAAGAGGTGCCTTCGAGCTCGATGAAAGGGGCGCCGAAGATGAGGCCCTCAATGTGCAGGGCGGGGAGGGTGATGAGGTACTTCTCGGTCTTACCAGCGTCTGGGGAGGGGAGGGTCAGAACGGCATGGCCAATCTGCTTAATGTTGATGGTGCGGCTGAAGGTGGCCTTTTGAGCATTGAAGCCCTCGAGGTGGACGCCCGAGTCGAGGTTGGTGATGGAGTATGCCGTCGCGGGAGGATGGTGGCTGCGCAAGCACGACAAAAGTCAGCGTTTCCATCGGGGACGCAGAGGTAGAGGTAGAAGGAAGGACACGAGTATTTTAACGGAAGAGGGGGTGCCTTACCTGACCTGCTCGCTGATGAGCTCAGTGGTGCCGGCCTCATCCTCCCACTTGCCGAGGAAGAGCTCGCCGAGGAAGGGGTTGAGGGGCTTCTTCTCGTTGCCGTACTGCTCGCTGCGAGAGGCGTACTGCTGCTTGAGGGTGGTGATGAACCATTTCGTGACGAGAAGGGCGCGCTTGGCGGGGTCGGTCTCCTTTGCGGGAGCGGCGAAGATGGAAGGGTGCTCGCACCAGTAGGAGGAGAACTCGGTCAGGGAGGTGCTCGAGAGGATAAAGGGCGGGGCCGTCAGGGAGGAGAGGTCGCCGTTGAAGGAGGCGATGGACTGGAGGGAGGGTAGAGGTCAGCCTATATGGTCTACCTGCACGAGGAGCAACTTGGGCAGAGGGACGCGAGAAGGAGGAGGAAGAGAAGCGTTACCTTGAGGAAAGCTCCCCAGCTGCCCTGGTTGGCCTGGGACTGAGCTGCCGGCTGGGTCTGGTCGGCCATGGTTTAAGAGGGTTGATAATTGGGAGAAGGTCTTTGGGGCGGTGTCAATTGCAGTGTGTAACTCTTCGATTCGGTCTGTGAATAGCCTCGTAGAAAGGAACAAAAAAGGCCTTTTTTTTTTTTCCCCCCTTGGGAAGTGTGTAAGTTATGAAGGTGCAAGTATGTAGGTGGGGGGGCTGCGTTGCTGAAGAGTACTGATTGTGGGTGTGTGTCCGTGTGTCGTCTTTATGGGAAAGTGGGATGGGATGTCGTAGTGTCATGGTTGGTGCTGTCTGTTGTACGTATATGTACCTACCGGCTTTAAGGTACCGGTAGGTAGGTACTGGTCGCTGTGGGCGGTTACCTTTTGGCGGGGCTGTTCCTCAACAAGGAGGGCTGCGGTTGCGCTGGGGGCAAGTGACGGACACGGGGAATGTGCACACTACTAAGCTATGCACCTACCTACGAATACACGTAGTGACGCGGACCTGGGAAATGAGGTAAATGAGGTACATATGTAGATCCGCATCCGGGTTGACTGGGCGATGGGATAGCAGCTGGAGAGGCCACCCGACAGTGGCCCGCTCTTGTGGGATGCTTTTATCGATCCAGCCTTTATTTTGCCAGTGGATCTTGTGCAGGTATGGAAGGCCTTTGGGGATACCCGAGATGTCTAGGTACACACTGCAGTCTATACGACGAGGAAAGGGGAGGGGCAGTGAGAGGGGACGGTCACGGCTTCAGTTGACGTCAATTCCCGTCGCCGTCATGTCGCCAGCTGTGTCTGCATAAATGGGATGCGCTTGAACTAGGTATGTAGAGTGTGGCTGTGTATGTGCGTGTGCGTGTATTTGTGTGCACTCACTAGTCAGTTAGCAGTAGGTGTGCATTCAAATCGAAACGTCATCGTCATCGCGGTATGGCCATCGGATGAGAAGGAGGGGGTTTTGGACGTGGCGTACGGAGTAATACCTACCTGTACTAGGGTCGAGGCTAGTCGCCGCCGCATGTCATCAGCCATATGTGCAGGGTGCCACGCCGCGCCACGTGTGGCTCACACCCTCCTCCAACAAGGTGATTCCTCTGTTGCCCGCTTCGACAGATCAGATGAAGCAACCACACCCAGTCGACACCCAGTTAGCCGCCTGTTTCCTTTGCGAAGCTCGTTCCTCCATCGGGCCTAAGCCGCGCCCCGCCCGAGCTTTCGGCCTGCGCGCCAGGGAGATATGATCCCCGTGGGGTTCCAAACATGCGGCATCAGAGTCGCAGGCACAGCTTCTTCCTCAAAGTAAGCAATGGGTTTGGTTTAGCGAGACAAGAAGACTAACCCGGTGTACAAAAGTAATCAACGCCATTTGCCTTAACCCATTCCGGATGTATCTTGAAAACCCCGACCTGTTGCCGTCTCAACGCCAATTTTTTTTCTTCCATTTTCCACGGAGTTTGTCGTTATCGTCATGTTCTCCATTAGGCAGCTTCCCGCCTCACAATCTCAGCAAAGTGCCTGCAGCTTCTCGACCTCTTCCACATTAATGCCCGAGTGGTGGCCCTGGACCGGCTCCCCCAGTATCATCCACGGGCTCAGTCTGCACTCTTTGCTATGCTCGACCCACGTCCACGCCAGACACTTGTCCGCCAGAGCCCCGCATTCTTTCCGGCATGCCTCCCCGCTTTCCGTCGCCGGCAGCACTCTCGCCCGCTCGTCCGTCCTCCCCACGAAATCCCGGTCTGCCCGGATCGGAGAACGCTTAAAGTCCTCTATTGATGGTGCGCCGTAAATCTCCCACAGCTGTCCCCAGAACACGGGGCTCCTCTCGTCCCTGAACGCGGCCCCGGTCCTGTTCATCTCTTCCGGGTCCGCCACGCCGTGGAACGAGACCAGCGGCGAGCAGAACCTGTCCGCCATGATCTTGGAGATGCTGGGCCTCTCGCCGTTAAAGTAGTGGCTGTACCTCTCGTTGAGGTAGACGCCAATCTTTTGTAACGCCGTCGCGATCAGCTTGTCGCCCCACGTCTCGTCGAGCGAGTGCTCCTGCACCGCGGCCACGATGTCGCGCCGCGAGAGCAGCTGCCTAACCGCCTCGTGCGAGATGACCACCGCCGACCCGCCGTGCGCGAAGCGCCCCTTGAAGTCGCCCACGGCGTTGCCGATGTACTGCGGCGTATCCCAGTCCCAGTGTGCCAGCAGGAGCCGCAGAGACGACCTGACGAGGTAGGTGTCGTCGTCAAGGATGACGTACCACTTCTTCGGCGGGAGGTTGTCGTAAATGTACTCGAGGCCCCAGATGAACTGCGGACAATGTTAGTGGACGTTTCTCAAAACTGGCAGCGAGGGACTGAAGTACCTTGAGCGCATCAAGATCCCACCCGAATCTCTTGCCGACCTCCGTCGCCTTGGCGTCGTCGCCATTCTGGACGGCGTCCTTGAGGGCCAAGTACTTCTTGAACTTGGGCGCATCGTGGTGGGATCTCATCTCGGGCATGGCCATGACCCCGCCGATGGCGTCGTGGACGTCGACGCCCGCCATCTTGCCGCCACCACGCGGCGTCCAGTCGCCCACGACGACGAAGGAGCTGGCGTCTTCCGCCGTCAGGCCCAACGCCTCGAGCTGCGCCGCAAGGCGGTGCCGGGTGCCGTAGCCGGTTTTGATCAGCAGCCCCACGTCTGTATCGTACTCGATGGGGTACTTGGCCGGCTCGTACAGCCAGGCGTCCTTCTCGGCGCCCGACCCGCGAAACCAGAGCTGCAATCCCGAAAAGTTGAAGCGGAAGGCCAGGACGAGCGGGTTGTCGTACGGCAGGAGCAGGTACAGCAGGGCGTTGCCGATCAGGAAGGAGAAGAATACGAGGATAAGCAGGCGCTTGATGCGCGGTGAGGGGAGAATCATGGCTGGCGGGTTCAGAATTGGTGTGTGGGCGGGATTGCTGGTGGTGGTGGTGTAACGAGGGCGTCATGAGGTTATGGCGGGCCTCATGCCACCGGTGATTGGAGATGCCGGAGAGGTTGGGTCCAATGCTGCGTCTAGAGATGAGCTAAATGGCGAACAACACAGGCGCAAGGCTATGCCCGAGATTCCGGGAGTCGTCACTAAGCTCGGCTCGGTTCGTGGCGTTGGTCGGGGTTTCGTTTGACGGATTAGAAAAGCCGTGTTTGCCAGGGAGAATGTGTTACGTGGGCAACGGGCGTAGACTGGCGATGGTGCTGACTGACCACCATGTGATGCAATCACGAGCTGGAGTCTGTGGCGAAAAGCGATTGGTGCTAGGGCCTGTAGTGGATCGTGATGAAAGGGCCGCTTCGATATCGTTGTCGATGCTAGTAGCGGGTCTGAAGCTATTCGCAATGTCGACAACTACAGCTACCTTCACGGGCAACAAAGACCTGTGAAACTCGCGAGAGAAGTCGTCGGAAAAGACGAGAAGGGAGAAAGTTCGACTACATGCTTCCCAAAGTTTCGGGTCATGCAAGTAGTAAGTACCTTGGGTAGGGACGTAAACATGGAGTCAAAAGATAAAAACGCAAAGTTGAGCACAAGTGCGCCAGGGGCCACCCCCTCCCCCCCCCCTTCAAACAGATGATGCGTGTGTAAGTGTGCTGCATGCAGTATGCCGCGCCACTGGCAACGTGCATAGCTTCACTGGCGTCGCGTCATTGGACGGTTCCTGGACAGCCAAGAACATCCAAGAAATATTTACCCACTCCCTTGAGTCGGGTTGCCTGGTGCTTCAGTTCGGTCTGCCTAATCCGCGTTTTGATTGAGACGGAGTACTGTACTCCAAACTGTCTTTTTAACTCCGTCTTGGAATGTCTTGGGCGCCCTGAATTCAGAAAGTAAAAGAGGTGGCACAGCCCCCAACCGAGGATTTGCGCGTCACATGTCCATCCATGTCCGCCGCCGCCGCCGCCCCAAGACTTTACAGACCAGAGCCGCGAGACGACAATATCATGATCCAAGAAAATCAATGCCTTGCCTCCCTCTCCACTTTTCTTCTCTCTCTTCCCGTAGTCCCGGGTCGTGCCAGATATTTCCCTGGTGCGCCCCTGGTCTTTTGTTTCTTCTGTCTTTAAGCAGTTGAAGCAAAAGCTGGCATGTTGAACCCTGCTGACGTACTTCAGGTACAGTCTGTTGCGTTAGCAGCGTCCAAAACCTACTTTTTAGTCTGTGCGTTAGCAACACTATTATAATAACTACCCTAGTTAGGGTTACGCAGGGGGGTTA
The DNA here is from genome assembly GCF_030913465.1 of Colletotrichum navitas. Classification (NCBI taxonomy): domain Eukaryota; kingdom Fungi; phylum Ascomycota; class Sordariomycetes; order Glomerellales; family Glomerellaceae; genus Colletotrichum; species Colletotrichum navitas. Next base: position 30,595 of record NW_026850769.1, read on the forward strand.
CCCTGCTAAGTGGCTATATACTTTTGAATTATTTTATATTATATAGATACTATAGTGTAAATAGCTTTAATTAATAAGCTTATTACTATTACTGTTTAATAATAGCGCTAAAGAAGAAGGGGAATACTACCCCTAGTAGTATAAAGGTATTACTAGTACTACTAGCTAATAGCACTTAAGCCTATAAGGCTACCTATAAAGGATTATTATTATATATAATTATTAAGTGCCCTATAGTAGTAATAATAAAGTTAATAATAGTTATTAAGATACTATAAAAGCTAGTAGTTACTATAGTAGTAGTAAAAAAATTAATAATAACCTTTAAGACACTAAGGAAGTTAGTAAAAGTAACTATTAATAAAAAAGAAGTTAATAATAATAATAATAATAATAATAATAATAATAATAATAATAATAATAATAATAATAATAATAGTAATAGTAGTAAGCTTACTAATAATAATAAAAAGCCTATATAATAAGTACTTTTTACTTTTAACTTCTTTAAAATACTATTATAAACTTTATTACTATTATAGTAGTAATAAAAGGTAACTACTACTATAGCTACCTTTTTACTACTACTACTACTAACTAAGGTAATAATCTATTTTACTTTTAGTCTTTAGTTTAATAGCGTTATAGTACTATAAGTCTAGCCTTTTTAAATAGTATAATAGTTAATAAGTTAAGTATTAGTAGGTATAATAATTAAGTTAAACTAAAAAAAGTAGATCTTAAAGAAAATAAAAAAGCGCCTTTAAAGGTAACTTAGTAAGTAATACTTACTATTAAAGTTATAGATAACTATTAAGTTTAGTAAAAAAAAGAAAACTATAAAGGTAAAAAATAATACTTACTATAGTAATAACTTTAGTAAAGTAGGTAGTAAGTAACTAGCCTTACTATAGGCTAAACTTAGCTTTTAACTAAGTAACCTAGACTACTAGACTTAAGATATCTTCTTTAGTATAAAGCTTATATACTTTACTAGTTTATCTATATTAGTATTTAGTATACTATAATTAGTTATAAAGTTAATAAGTAAATAACCTAACTATAGTAAGTACTTTAACTATAGTAAGCACTTTAACTATAGTAAGTATTTTAACTATAGTAAGTAACCTAACTATAGTAAGTAACCTAACTATAGTAGCTAGCTATTATATATAAAATTAATAAAAAAAACAGTAATAAGTTTAATAAAGGATAAAATTAACTAAGAGAAAGATATAAAGAAAGACCTATAGTAAAATCTAATAAAGTATTATTAGTATATAAATTAAGTAAGTTACTATAATAGTAATAAGGTAAATAATAATACTAACTAGTGTTTAGTTATTAATAAAGTCTACTATAAGTTACTTACTAGTAACCTTAAAAGTTAATAAAATATAATACTTTACTATAAGGTAACTTTAAAAACCTTACTACTAGGCCTAGTAGTTATAGTTACTTAGTAGTAAGTAAAAAATAAGATACTTATATAAAGTAAAATTATAGATAATTTACTTTCTATAGTAGTAGTTAAAGAAGGTAAAAATCTTACTAGTAGTGTAGTAGGGTTAGGTAGTATAGTTACAAGAATTATATAGTAGTTAATTTAAGAGATAAATTAATAAGAAAGCTACCTACCTATTAAAAAAGGGATTTATAGACCTAAGAAGAGATTAGAATATATATAATTATTTATATATAGTTATTATTATTAGCCTTAATACTTTATATAGAAATACACTAATAGTTATTACTATACTTTTATTTATTTAAGGAAATTTACTTTTTTTATAATTACTCTATTAATTTATACTTTTATCTTAGTATCTTTATAGATTAGGTCTAAGAATTATAAGACCTATTAATTAATATATATATTATTATTATTAGACATTGTTGTAGTGTAGGTAGTTTTCCTATGTTTTACTATTCCTCTTTTTCTTTGTTAGGTAGCCTAGATGCCTTGCCTTTTCTTAATAGTGCCTAGAGGTAGATCTACTTCTTTAGTATAGGTATTTTATACTAGACTATAGATAGGCTCTCCTATATAGTTATAATAAATTTATAGTTAATAAAAATATAAATATAATATATTATTAATATTTAGTAATACTTTTACTTAATTAATAGTAGAACTAGTAAAAGATATAGTAGCTATATACTCTTATAGACTAATTTATAGAGATAAGATAGACCTTAAAAGCCTCTCTTAAAGTAGTAAGAATACACTAAGATTTATTAAGTATATATATATTCTTTTTCTATTTTTAACCTCTTTTTTTATTTTATATTTCCCTTTTTTAATTATAAGTATATAAAATAAATTATTTAACTTATAAGATAATTTATAAATCTAAAATATACTAATATAGATAATTAATAGTAGTTTTACTAAGCTAATAAATAAAGTAAAGGCACTAGTTAAATAAAGCTAATAAATATTCTACCTAAGATATTAATAAAA
>NW_026850770.1:0-32868 GCF_030913465.1 Colletotrichum navitas
AGAACTAGTAGATCTTTTAGTAGTTACTAGAACAGTCTATTATTAAGCGTTAGTACACTACCTAATCCTATTATAATAATTTACCTTACTTCTATTATAGTAGCTTAAAAAAGTAGCCTCTAGGTAAGGTATCTAGTAATAGGCAAGTATAGTAACAGAAGACCTAGTAGGGCTACTTAGACTATAATATACCCCTTTGTAAAGGCAGAGATTACTAGTACTTATAGCATAGGTAAAACGCTATATACACAGAGGTACTATGAAACTATTAGCTTGTTGGACTTAATACTGTAAATGCACTAGCTCTACCCCGCCCTTGGCAGAAATGGGGTCACCTGGCACTCAAAGGGATATCACATATACTGTAGTTCTTCCTTTTCTAGGGAGGGTTAAGGTTTATGCTATAAGCTTATATGTATCTCTTATACTGACTGCTAGGTGCCTATTAGCCTACCCTAGTCCTATTATGCTTTGACAGTTCGCAACACTCGCTCAGTTGCTCAGTCCGTAGCTTATGCTTACTTTAATCATTTAGTTACACTAGCTTAGACTAACCTCTTAAAAGAGATAAGGGGAGGAAATGCGACTATTGTGGTTTAGGTTAAAGTCAACGTTGAGGATTTATCCGGGGCAGTATCGCTGCATCGCTGCCACTGCCAACCCCTTAGTCGCCGCTATGTCCTGCCGATCTCTAGGCAAGGGGCTGTGCAGCCGCCTGGAACTGAGCTTAGAGGAAGTTTGGATATTCATGGTTTCCTCGACTTGGCTGCGTGGCACAGAATCCAGCCAATAGGTAGGCTGCTTTACGCAGCTACATGCAGATATTTGACGTACACTAGGGTACTTCTTTCAAACATGGTCACACTGTGAATACTTGTGGATGAACGGATGAAGTCTGTTGATATAATTTCTTGCTTTGTTTCATTTATTTTATTGCCTTGTTGTTTGTTCATTTTTGGTTCCGACCCAACATCTCATGTACCTGACAAATGTGATCTATCCACGAGATAGACAAAGCGTAAAGTGTTGCTTGAAACTTCAGTTCTGGCACTTCTTTGAATGATATTAAGCGTTGAGCTTCTGATGTTTATTAAATTGTAAAAAGTTCATTATGATTTATTGACTGAATGGCTAGCAATACGTTTGCCTGGCCTCGTTAACTCATTCATGCCACGGTTGGGTTGGTAGGGATTGGGAATGACGGAGCGACGTCAACTTCGGCGTCATCGAAAGCGAAGTCATCACCATCCTCAACGTCACGGGTAAGTCCCCTTCTAGCCTTCCAGGGCTTGACTGGCTTCCAGGGCTTGCGTGACTTCCAGGGCTTGCCTGGCCTTATGCGCCCGGGTCGGGCCTTCGCTGGCTTTCGTGTTGGAGTGGTTGGTCGGGGCCGAGTTGGCGCGAAAACCGGATCGGCAGGCGGATTGTGAATGTCGATGTTGGGGCCGTTGACGACAGGTTCCTTGTCTCCAAGGGCGCGGGCGGCCTTGATTGCAGGGTTCGCGACACACGTGGCAGCATCAGGCTCGGCCTCCAGGTTGAGGTAAAAGTCGGCGCTGAAAGCAGCGTCCAGAGAAGCCTGGAAGTTGGCATCTTGGAACGGGCACCGCGCGAGCTCGTACACGAAGCCGTTGAACTGATCCACGGCTGGTTGCGGCAGCTTGTTCCAGCTTATTAGGGGCATGTCGAGGCCATCAGCGACGCTCTCGGATGACGGGAAAACGGATGACTGGCCTCGGTATCCCACCACGGGGTGTGTGCTGGAGACGGCGTCTGTCGCGAAGAGCGTGGGTTGTTCGAAGCTTTTGCTGTACATGTCTTTCCCGAGCGAATAGCTCACGCCCGCGACTGTGAAGTCGGCCGCGGTGGCATTGCACTTCTCCGTGTGAAGCCATACTACGGCGCTCAAATACCAATGCCTGGAGGAAGGGTTGTCGACGGTCAACGACATCATCTTGGGCAAGTACCACGCGTAAAGCACCGCCATGCGACCGTTGGAGGATCCCACTCTTGAGTAGACCTGACCCTTGGAGGGGTCTCGGCAGTCATCGGCCTCACCTCCAGTTGGTTTGAGTCCACCACTGGCAGTCCATTGTTAGTTACAGCCCGGCGCGCCATGTGGTTTGGCGTGTTCACTATGCGCTTACCTGTGAAAGCCCTCTGCGTCGACAGCGGGATATGGGAGACAGCCCCGCACGCTGTCGAGTGCGGGCTTGAACTGCAGCTCAAGCTGTCCAGGCAGTCCGTCTGCCGCCTCCTGCGCAAAGGGTGTGATTGCGTCGTGTTTCTTCACTTTGCCCTCAAACGGATCGTCGCCCCGTTGAGAGAGTGTGCGGCCTGATGCCGAGGCAATCAGGCCAAGGGAAAAGAGTGTCAAAAACGAGCGGCTAATCATCACGGCTGGTTCAATAGAAAAACAAAAAACGAAGGTATAGATTACGGCCAGTAATGAAGGTCGGATCAGCTTCGAAGAGCGCCTGAAGAAGGATGCACACAACAAACGTGGGAATCATGCTGTAGCAGTACCTATATGAAAAGCTTCTGCGCCATGCATACAAAGACGGTGCTATAGAGCGGAGCAAGTCCGGAGGCGCCGATGATCTAGGTTGGTCCCATTGGAGGCTAGTAGTATTCGAATCGTAACACCACACTTATGGGCAAGCAAAATACCTTGGAAAGTTCCACTGACTGTTCCACCCAGTACGTCCGTCTGACTCGTTGACCTGAGTCTATTTCTGTAGCAGGCCACATAAACCAGGGTTCTGCATCAGGGGCACGGCCTGCACCCCTGCATAATTTCAACCGGATCGCAACGTAGTCTGGTATTCAGTCGCTTCATCCGAACGCGTGGCTCACAGGCCACCACGGGCCGCAGGTAATCGTGCAGTCGGGCATCAGTGAATCGAGCGATCAATCAATGCCTATGATCTGGGCTTGACGACAGCGTCTCTGCGTGGGGCTGTCTACAGTTGCCTGCCGCCAACTCAATCCTCTCCTCCGAGTGATCAGACAAGCTGATATTGTCCCCCCCCCTGTCAACCCATGAGTACCATGCACAATAACAGCAACAAAGCTCAGTAGACAGTGGATTTAGTAATAATATAACTATCTTAAAAAAAAAATTTAGAGGCAAAAGGGATAGTCTTGGCCTATCCTGACCTAGAGCGTAGCGTAGGAAGCAGGGTAGGTTAGCACTATTCTAACCCTCCTTAGCAGAGCTGTTTTAGAATTAAAAAAAAAAAATCCAAGAAAACTGGATTTAAACCTGCAGCCTTTAGGATATGACTGCAGCCTTTAGGATATGAGGTTTACTACGTGTGATGGGTAAGTAAAAACTCCCTAACAGGTAGTGTGGAGTTGTGACCCACGTACGCGAGACTCTCACTGGCCAGAATTATGATGGATGTGCACAAGAACCTCAAAGTACCGTCGCTGAGGTAATCAAAAAAGCACAGCCATATTTACCTGACGAGGGGGTTAAACTTTGGCCCGATACCATAGTATTGCTGTTATTGTGCACGGTACTCTTGGGTTGACAGGGGGGGATACTATCAGCTTGTCTGTAGACTCATCCTCTCCCCTTGTTACTATTTCTTATCACTGTATAGTCGGAACAGCCCCTTGCAGATATCCGTGCGATCTTGGAATCTCCAAAGATGTTTATGATTTACCCGCCCTAGCCACTGAAGAGACCTTGAACTCTCTGGGCACTTGATAGTATGGCGCACTTTGATTGGAATCCGGGATCTGCCGGATAGGCGCAACAGGGGGGCACAAGGTGGCAGTTCGCTCTAGCCTCTGGAATAACTGTTATGTGTTGTGGAAGTCTAGCTACTTGGGCCTTTGCAGAGAGCGTCGGCGTTGAGTGAATCAACAACACAGCATCAACAATTGGAGGAGCTTAGACCTAGCAGCTATGGCCTTCAACCGTATGGCCATGTAATCAATCAACCAGAAGGATGATGGCTGTTTCAATTGGTTAAGTTTTTTCTATCCTGTTTCTCTCTTTTCTCCATTCTGTTTCTCTCTTTTCTCTCTTTGTGTTGAACTTTGAGAGACGGGGTGAACCCGGAACCCGGCTTGCCTGCAGGCTTGAAAAAACACTGCTGTTTCTCAGAGGCACGTGGCACCTCACGCAAGTTTGCGATATTAATTAATCATCGGTGTTTCTCGGAACTTTTAGACCCACATGATTTCTCCAAGTGGGCTGTGCATTAATTCCCCGCTCGGGTACCATGAACACGATTCGTGAAGCCACTGGATTACCGGGACCGTACCCTCTCGTTAAATTCGACTTTATCTAAAGCTCGAGCTAACGGTAAGGGGTATCGCGGCCGCTGAAAAGGGGCTGGCGTGCTGGCAGAAACAGGGTCAGTTGGTTAGTTGATAGGTTTTCAAAGCTCATTGTAGCAGTAATACTCCGTAGGTGTGGTGGACTGGGAGTTGACCGCTTTCCATGATAGACTTAGCGCCTGGGCGGCCGCTTTCCCCTTAACCGTTAGCTCGTGCATTAGATATAGTCGAATTCAACGAGACGATATGGTACTGCTATGCCTTGGTTGACGATCTTGTAAGAATCGGGCATAGCATCCCCCGGCTAATCTGGAGAGTGTCTCGATAACTGTTGACTTGGAGAGTATGTATTTAGGCTTTCCATCACGGACTCGATTTCGTCCGATTTTATACTTTTGACATGGCCAGCAACCGTGCAGGCGCCACTCTTTTCGTTCTGTTAGCAAATACACACGATCGTTCTTTACAATGGTTTCGCAACGTTTCTCGGCCGTGCTCTTGCTTCTGGGCGGTGCACTTATTGGCTTGGTAAGCTCTTGATTCGACCCCGGCCAGGCTTGTCAGATCAGCGTATGGCCATGACATCTTTTTTGCGAGCCTGCTAACCTGTAATCCTAGATTTCTGCTCAGCCTACCCGTCCTTTCGCCGTTAGTAGCCCGATTTCAAAGTTATTCTCGAACGACCTGACTAACCATGGTACAGGGCAACCAAGCTTATGCTTTTGACTACGAAAAAGACGACAAAACTGGGAGATGGGTTTTCGACGTCTACGGAGACGGCTACAGTGAGAAGAAAGATAAGGGTGGCCAGGCGCCACTCGACATAATCATGGTCAACACGCAGACAAAGCGCCTCACTGTCGTCAAGGCCATGAATGGACTGGACAAGACGGAGCCCCGCCTCAAGATGCGACAGGTTCTCAAGGAGTGTTGGACGATGACAGGCCTCCAGACGTCTCAGCTGGAGGAGGTACTCGGCTACAAGATCGAGAACGCCGATATGAAGGCAGCCCTCGTGGATTGCCGTAAGACTATGAACCTGCAGCCTAGCGACTCTTTCGTGCTGTCGACCACAGACACGGACCTGGCCAAGAAGAGGTGCTGGGACAGACTCGACAGAACAATATTTTCAGCCTCCATCCGGGGTGCAGTTGCCGATTTCAGCATCAACAAGAAACTTATACAGGTCAAGGTGGACAACGGGGGAGAGTGGGATCACGTTTACTACAAATTCTCATAAGGTCGCGGGTTACGGAATCGGGATACGAGCCGACGACCGACACCGCAATAGACAACATTAACACCTAAGTAGCTAAACGAATCACAAATAAACAATACCCACATCATGTCACGGTCCATGCACACATGGGAACTGAAATGATTAATGCAATTAAAGTGTAGTCTAAGTTAAAAGCACCCACGTTTGGAACACCCCCACATCATCGCCCCCAAGGCCTCCCATTAAGAGAGGCAACCAAGAATACACTATCGTCAGAACTACCTATCTTTTGTCCTGTGTCAATTGTTCAGCTCCTTGTTATTGCTCGCCTTGCTTTACTGCTTTGCTGTTACGCTTCACCTTCGCAATGCGTCCCTTCACGTCACTATCGCAGCCTAGCTCCTCCTGTTAGATCCGCAACAGCTGGCACGAAGGCTGTGTCACTCATGACTATGGTTGGAGTGTCTTGTTTTCTAGAAGTGCTGCACCAGCCGTAGCTCTTTGTTCGACATGTTTATATTATTACTATATACTAATTAATCTAAAGCTCTATCACCATCGCCACTCAAAACGCCCTTTCCGTGGTCACTCATTCTTCTGTCGAGATGCCAGATAGAAAATCATGACTGCCAAGAAATTGGTCACAAATCCCATCCCGATCCCTGTCTTCCAAGCACCCTGCGCATTGGATTTGAGGGCATCCGCATTTTTGAAGAGGAGAATCCAGCCGTGCTCGAGGCCCTTACTCAGCTCCGTCCCGGAACAATAGCAGCTGTCGAAGAACCCTATAAGTTCGAATATGGAGATGGCCAAAAGCCATATCGTGTTGCCGATAAGGAGAAACTGGCCCAAGAGCCGTGTGACGACCGCAACAGCTCCGCAGAACTGCAGGTAAGCTGTCGTTCGCTGCGCGTACTGGTATCCTCGCATCGTAAAGTGCGAGGCCCATGCGGACAATAACATCGCGGCGCATGATGCCGTCGCGAGCACGCCATAGATAACATAGCTCCCCGACCGGCAACCCAACCCTTTGACTACGGTTTCGTAGGATATGTAGATCGCCCAGCCTGTCGTTCCCCACTGCAACACGAGAGCGACGAGCATAGACCAGGCAACGTGCCGCCAGAAAGCCGACATCGCGAGGGGAGACATTTCGACGAGGCTGGTATACTCGACGAGCTCGTGGCTTGGCGGCCCTTCGTTGGCTGGAGGCTGCTGATGACGACCCGCACTGCCGCCGGCGTGGGTGCAGACATCGGGTGCGAGCCCGCAGTCAGCGGAAATCTTGACGTAGTCGTCGTTTGTTATGCCGGGCCGGGAAAGGATGTCCCTTTGCTTCTTCATCCGGTTAGTCGCGGCCTCGAAGGCCATATACAGACGATCCGCAAAATTGAGCCACGAGATTGACCGGGCGTAGTTGAAGACCGGACCTTGTTGACGCTGGCAGCCGGCGACATTGAATATCCTTAGTCTCATTCCAGGCTGGTTTGTTCTTGTAGTAGTCGATGGCGCCCTCACACATCGCGTATCAGGGTCGGCTAGCACGGGGCTGTCTACATTATCGACGACTTCGATCCCCGTCTCTTCGGTCTCGGCACCGATGCGGTTGTTGGCGCGTTGGATCGCTTCTCGGACGGTACCTTTCTTGTTCTGAGTGCCTACCAGAACCCAGCCGATGATTACGGGGACCTGGAGGAGAAGGGGTGTCAGCGATGGTTCGCGAGAATGAATAGATAGCCGCATACATACCAGCCATATCCAAAGAGACCCCGACGACAAGACCAACGCCTCCTCAGTATCGCCGACCTTTTGCTTCAGAGATCCCGTCACGGTGAAAACCCAGGCGATGACAGCCACGACCAGCTGCGCAATAAGCGACAGGGTGGTCCCGCGACGGGTCGATTTCAGACTATTCGCGGCCTCGCTCCACCACGCCGTGTTCGTATCCAGTACCACCAATCGTGCAAGCCAGCCGTCCTTCTGCAGCAACCGTATGGGAGCCTGTCCTGCCTCGTCGGCTATGGTGCGTGCGCTCTTGATCCGGGTCTTCATCCGGGCGAAGTCGTCGCCTTCACAGTCGCGAGCGAGGTCTTTGAACCTCTTTCTGATCCACCGCTTGTTCAGGATCGTCATCATCAAGGAAAAGGTCATGAGCAAGGGGCTCCCGAGGCCGATGCACACGCCAATGATGTTGGCCTCCGTGCTCCCAGTCTCGTACGGGAGCTGAGCAGTAAGTGCCAGCCATGGGAGCAGGTAGTTGGTGGAGCCGGAGGCGAGACGGTTGAAACTGGTGACCTACGCTGCGTCAGATGATGGACTCAAACCGAGAGAATCGAACTGATTTCTTTACCATGTCCAATTTGTCACGACCGCAGAACTCTTTGCATAGCCCGATGCTGATCCCCCACACATCATCAGCTGTAATATTGTTCATCGAGTCGTTGAACCGTGTACCGTTGACGCCGACCACTATTCCACTTGTGATACGCGACCGGGTCTCATGCGTTACGTTGGCCTCCTTCTCGTCATTCCACCCGTTTAAGACTTTTTCTGCGCATTGGGAGTACCAACTGGCATCGTCGTTGCTACCGGCTTGAGGTGCAAATTGTTTGAAAACGCTCTCCAATACCGCATCAAGACTATTCTGGGTGTCAAGTAGCGGGTCCTGGGCCATTCGAGAAGGGGGGGGGGCTTAGAGCAAGGCCTACGTGGCTATGCGGTAATCGCAGAAAAATTTATATAAAGGCTGTAGTTGTTGTTGTTGTTTCTTTTAGTTAGGGGGGACTATGGCTGGACGTGTGTGACTTTGGCCAAAGCCGGGGCGTATACTTCACTCTTATATTACTCTTGGGCAATTATAACAATTCCTCTTCAGCTGACCATGTAAGTGGCGGTGCAGAATAAGAAACAACCTGGCGTCTACGAGCGAACCGAATGTAGGCAGCAGCTGTAAGGCATCCTTTGGCAGGGATAAGGACAGCGAGTTGATCAATAGGCTGAGGGTGTGTTTGTCTTATCAGGATCGATTAGGAAGCTGACTGCTGTGTAACCTACATATTGAGGTGCAACAACGTCAGAATGCTCCAGCTTTGCCTATTACGGATAAGCTAGGCTTTTCCGGTGTCTTGTCCAGGCACCTCATACTTGATATCAAACGCGAGGCGGCCAATGAGGCTTCTCGAGTATAATATCAAGTACGAGGTCTAGACCATCCATAGGAGGCCACCCTCACTGAGCATTCCTCAAGCTGCAAAGCCTGGCACAGCCTCTAAAGCTAGAGTGCTGCCTGCTCTTGCGCCACCACTGACTGCACTTTGGGGATTTTTATAGGTACTGTAAGCCGCCCGTTGGTCCAGGGGCACGAGACGTTGATCCTTCAATGTCCCTCTGCGCCCTCTGTCCATCTGAGGCGCACCGCATGATCCCTTTGTTTCTCAAATCATATGACCTCCGGAGCTTAGGGCCAGTGGAAGTTTCAACCTATACTGTATCGTCAGTTCCCAGTGCATCGCTGTGACGATCATGTCTGATGTGAGGACAGCTTACAATTTCAACGGTGCAAAGAGATGCGGTCCTCTCCAAGCTAAATCTCTGCCTCTTGTATGGAAAGAATTCCTTGGGACGGGCGAGGCGCCGTCGACGTCGTTAGGCCCGGTCGGGATACCGCGGGAGGCTCGGGGGCCGGGCGGAGCCCGTTCCCCCCCTTCCATCAAACTCGATCCTTTAGCAGACTTTCCCACGCCCAATCACCATTGGCCGCCATCGCTCGCAAAGGCAACTCTCTTCCCATGCACAAGGACGGCTACGTTCTCCATTATCTTGGCCGGCACTGCTGTCGAGGTCTTCGTCGGCTTTCACATCTGGACTCATCAATGCGTGTTTGATGGCCGGTTCTCCCCTAAAGCGAATCCAGTCTTATAGCATCCCTCCCTGAAGGTGAGCCCGGATGGCAACCCTGACTTTGATGATTGCCATTATAGAGCCTTTTGCTTTCATTAGAGCAACTCGGTTCTGCTGGGGGATGCACTGAGTGGCGGTTCGAGGGTTGTGGAGACGTACTCGGCACACGCTGTGAGTTCCGTTCCACTGGTATTGATCATCAGCAGGATTCAATATGCATCGGATATTAATGAGGGGCGGGTGGAAGCCCGGAAGAACGAATCCAATGTCGCTGACCTTTAGGAGAAAGAGCAACCGCTGAGTAGCGAGTATCATGTTGGTAGGCAACTCATCCACATTGTGAAGCTTCCTTTCACAAGTCACCGCCAGGCTCATGTTTCAACACCGTCCCTGCAGGCAAGATCCTTACCGGCGACTTCATCGTGATCGAAAAATCCTCCAATTCTCATCTTCCGGGGCGGCCTGTCTCCGAGAGTGGCACCGGTGGCAGCTCGCGAGATGGACACCTTCGTCACCCTCACCACGGAGCGTAACCCCCAACTCGGCGTCGCAAGATTCAACCTCAAGGCCAAAGTTCCCAATGGCGTGAGCGAGGGTAAAGGCGTGCCTCTGGGAGGCGTAACAGTTTGCCTGCATCAGCAATACGCCAAGCTCTTGTTGACAGCTGGCGTGGACCATTGCGTTGCATGATAGGCGAGACCTGAGGCTGGTGCGTGGCCGTCTCCCCTCATGTATTAAGTTATGTATTACTACTATAGACTGTATGGGTTATAAGCATGAAATCTACTCCGGCAACGGTTCCCTATGGTATCATGAAGCAAGGGTTCGCACACGCGCGCGCGCGACTCGTTCTCAAATAACATTGGCGATGAACTTGGGCACGACAAACTCGGCGGGCCCTCCGGTGAAGGCCTCGGTGCCAAGCTGGTAGACTGTGCAGGTTGTCAGCGGGCCCGTCTCGAGTCCCAGGGGGAACCGGGACTAGCAAGAGGGGGAGAGGACTTACCCAGCATGTATTGGTTGTGCTGCGGGAACTCGAACTGATGGCTGAGGAAGTTGAAGAACTGCTTCACGTCGGCGTTGAAGTGCTGGATCGGGCCGTTGACCGGCAGGAAGCTGTACACCTTCATCGCGCCGCCGTGGTTGTAACCAAAGTGCAGCTCCCACTGGTGGCCGCAGAGCTCGACGTGCGCGATGGGCGCCTTGGACTCGCTGATGGGCCACACGCCACCCAGCTTCGCGAGCCTGTTGCGTTCCAACAATAGTCAGCCGAGTAGTCGCTCATACCCTTCCGCGTCGTCTCACACGCGCCGGACGCAGGTCCACCAAGACTCACCAGATCATGACCTCGAACTCGCCGCTGCTGTTGGCGTGGTCCTTGTCGGGGTCGGTGAAGATGTCGTAGGCGACGTTGGCCCGCACGTCCCAGGTGCTGTAGTGCCACTCGGCTTCGGTCGGCAGGGCCTGGATCTCGCTCAGGAGGCGGCGCTCGAGCTGGCGGGCGCCGTAGACGTACGATTTGACGTTGTGCTCGCCGCCCCGCCACTCCCAGTCGGTGGACCACGAGATGCCGGCGGCCCCCGAGGCGCCGGGCGGGCTCGGCCCGTCGTAGTGGGTGCGCTGGGAGCCGGAGGTGGCGCTCTCGAGGCCCCAGGTGTTATTGTTGAGCTCGTACCCGTCGATGGCGTGGTAGGCCCATTTCTTCTCGAGGGTGACGATGTGGTTGCGCGGCGGCGGCATGTTGGGCGGCGGCTGCGCGGGACGGGCTGGCTCCAGTTCGTGATGGGACGAGTCGTCAGAGGTTGAGCAGCAGGATCCCATGAGAGGCGACTCTTGGCGGTGGCCAGGGACACCCTTTTTTTCTCTATCAGACCATCAAAGACTAAATCATGTCACCGGAAGTGAGGGGTAAGCTACCTGTCTGGATATAGCGGCGTGTGCTGGGTTAGGCCTGGTCAGTATTACTGAGGAAGACGGGACAATCTGGAGCAGCACGTCTCTAGAACCAGGGGAACCTGGGCCCTTTTGGGTAACAAACACGCATCCCTGGAACTCCACAGCGTGCGTCAGCTCTGATCCCTACCAAGGCCTCATGGCAAGCCGGGCCCGGTTGGCTGACGTCAATGGTTTTGGGTTTTTCAAGGAAAAGAAAGCAGGGCAACGGCGGAGCCTAAATAATATCGAGGTTGGTGGGGGCGGGTTGGGTTGGCAAGCACATTATTGGAAACATTGAAAGCTGGTTTCTAGTCCGTCCAGGGACCTGGCCTCGGCCGCCGTTGAGGCATTCAAAAGAATGATGGGGAACCCGTTGCGTGTACATAACGACAACCTCTTGGCAACCACAGTCAGTGCTAAACGACGAACCAGGACAGCTTGTTGAGCCTCTCTTAACTCGGGTTGATCGGAGCAACCGAGTATCTTTGATCGGCATGCCAGAGTCGGGTTCGATACATGAGTGCCACTTACGGATACTGATTGTGCTGCAGCATTTGGATCATAAGGCAATTAATTAACCGGGGACTCTCACCCATGTCGGTAGGCGCTGTAAGCGGCCCGAGTTCAGGGCTTCAACTTACAAAGCGGCAAAATGTTCAAGCTGCACCATCATTTCCATGCATGTTCTATTCATCTAACCCAGCATTTTGAGTTGAAGGTTTCTAAGCTATATACAGTGTCAACTATTTTCCCTTTTCAGCGCTACAGGCTAGTTATCCGACTCGTGGTCGATATATGGTGTATTCATGGTAGGACATCAGATTGAAACAGACAATACTCGATGCTTGGAACATTCCCATTTTTCTAAAACCAAAGCTTCCGTAAACAAAACAGTGGACCCTAAATCACTTGGCGGTCTGGAAAAAGCGGCACCATGGCTATAGACACGAGCCGCGAATGTATGTAGATGGATGCCCAACGATACAGCCAAGTCTGCATTCATGCCTCTTGACGAAACTCTTGGCCATGGAGGCCGATTCGTAGGCACTGAGATTATGGCACAATCACGTTATGCTTGTCAATCACAGAAAGAGACTTGCGTTTTCAACCGATACTCGCGCTTGTTCAAGATTCAAGGTCAAGTTTTGGACATGCGTTACAACCGTACAAGTGTTTCAGTGAGCCAAGGTCAGAATCGCAGTCGCGCATCCTCACTGCCAGCGGCATTAGACTCTAAGTTGGAGGCATGCGATGTCTGGGCGCTCCTTGGCGAGCCACCCTGCATCGATGCGAGTAGAGGTGGGTTTGTAGTATTGAACTTGACATCATTGACCATCTACTGTTCATTGGCCATAGTTGGCGATCGCTGAGACGACGGAGGAAAGCGGTGTCGATGATGCATGGCCAACATCTTGATCAAAGGGAAATTGTTATCGGCCTGGGATGTAGCGCAGGGCCGGATGCTGTCTTTGGAATGAATGGCCATAGATAGATGGTGCTGCAATTTGAGTGAATCGCTTCCTCCTAGTTCTTGTATATGTCGCACGACAGTCCCAAACGCTTATCGGCCTGCCGAATGTCTTCAACCCATTTGGTTTCAACGTCAAACTAGTCGTTGCCGGCGGCGATGCTGCGTGCGCGCGATACAAAAAGGGCCCAGAGGTCTCCAATGCCGTGCAAGCCCACACCGCTTGCCCTACGACATGCGGCAAGGCGCTTGACAGTTGATGGGTATACCAGCGTCAGCGTGCATGGGACATAGATTCAAATGTGCTGCTACCCGGCATAGCAAGGGGTTGGTTCTCAGCCCTACCTGCGACACTCCTCAAGACACTTTGGCAGACAAGGGCAAGGTTCGGAGGGGCTTCTTCTTCAACGCGTTCCGGGTCCGAGAGTTTTCGACCCGGTACGCATCCTGGTGCCGCCATCAGCCGTGAAGTCTCCCTGTAAAGGCCATTGTGGAGGGAAGGATTTGCAGAAACACACGGAGAAATTGTAAAACAAAAGGGCCCGGCTCATCGAGTGCTCGCAACGACAGAGCTTCCCGAGTGCATGATTCTTTATGTGTTTCGCCGTGGAATCTTCCTGGAAGCGTCGCACTCCTCTTTGTCAAGCCAAGGCGCAAGAAATTGCACACATGACTCTCCGCCCATCCCGGAGAGGCAACCTAGAGTTGGTCCATGAGAAACCCGAAGATGAGGTACGGCGATCTCCGACTCGGCTCGGTTTCCCAAAGCGCCAAGGCCCAATCGCCCCTGGGAAGAAAGGAGTCTCTTGACGCCAAGACGCCGTGCAGCCGATGCGCCCGCGACGACTCGTGTGCGCGTCGCCCACGCACCCAATGTGCCAATTAGTTCCTTCTGTTCCCCCTAACCTCCCTTCCGTCGCTGATCAGTTCGGATTCCCGCCCCCCCCGCGTGAGAGCCTAAGGGGGGATGCTCGCGCGCGCGGGCTTCTTGGCCGAGGCGGCGCCAATGCTTTTGGGCGGGACGAAGGGGCCAGACGGTGAAGCGATCGCCGGGTGCGGCGGGTGCGGGTGCAACCGACGGCAGCGACTTCGGCTGAAGATGGCACGGGACACAAGTGGTTCGTTTCAAAGGCCTCGAAGATGCGCGCTGCCCAGCCGGGTGTGTCCAGCTCTGTGAAGATCACCGCGGGGAGGAAGAAGGGGCATTTGGACTCTCTTGCAAAGGGGTCTTGGGGGCATTGGGGGCAAAGCAGAATCGTACGAGCCGTCGCACCGAAGACTTGCCCAGGACCATTAGTTCGCTCAGCACCCACGAACCATTGAAATTCGGGAGGAGCTTAAGAGTCTCGTCGGGCGGGGCGGAAACGTCGAGCCAAAGCGTTTTTTGTGCTCGGCGTCCGGAGTGGGAACACGACACGGGTAGCACGGAAGGCCGTGGGCAGATGGCCAATCTCGACGCTGCTCGGAGTCATGTTCGTCATACGTGCGAGGTCAAGATCAGCGGTTTGAGGGGAGAGAGAGGGGGGGGAGACGTCTAGATGAGCCGAGCCGAGTCCTGGACTGGCGATATCTTTTTTGAGCAGCGTTTGACGGTGGGTGCTTGGCAAGCTCGCCAAGCCACGGTGCTACAGTAGCGACATTTCACGGAGTAGACAGCTTGTGAAATGCGTAAGAAGGGGTAAAATGTCTGGGCAGTGCAAAGTAAAAACATCTTCTGGGGTCTCTGGACTCGTTTGTCGATATTCGCCAAGGTCTAAGCAGGGGACACGAGTGCCAATCACCACCACCACCCACGCCGCCGCCCATGCCCTCCTCCAAATGGACCCTGAAAAAGTGACCTGAAGGAGAGAGGGGGGGGGGGGGCTTTGGATCCATTCAGCAGCAGGTGAGATTGGTGTTTGAGCAGATGCGCCTCTACACTGACTGCATGTGTGGACGGGTACCTATATCCCTACCTGCTACCGTACGCACTCGTGAGATTCGTCGACCACTAGTGAGCCGGCTAGCTGTATATAGCTAGCGTCTTACTGATAGCAGCTAGTGGAATTCCATGGCGCTAATCTTACTATAGAAGGCGGTCAGACTATCTACCCTTCGTTGCCAACTAGCCAGCCTGCTTTTAGTACGTACACAACCGTTGCGTAAGAAAATAGGTATATATAGATCCCTGTTTCTGCCAGCACACTATACCTCTTATAGTGGCCGCGATACCTATTGCCGTTAGCCGGCTCACTAGTGGTCGACGAATCTCACGAGTGCGTACGGTACTGGTATTTCTCGAACGCCCGTTTATTGATAAGTCAGGTCACCAAGGAAGCTTCAGGGTGTGAAAATGCACCTCAGTCTGCACGCGGACAAGCATGTCTCGGCACTCGCAACTTGGGGTCGGGCTGAATGAACCCTGCTACATGACGGATGCAGACGAGCAGACAAGGAAGGCCGCTTATCACGATGGAGGCCACCGGGGAAGAATGCTTTCAGTAAGGCGAGGAAAGGGAGCCATAAGCGAGGAGAAGAGACTGTCACAGAATACATATGGGACGCTGCGCTTGGGGACGCCCAGGGCTCGTCGATCCCCGTTTGCGCCCCAAAAGTTCCTCGCCCAGAGCATAATACATACGTATCCGTATATACGTGGTAAATGGATGATCCATCCCCCCCAAACCAAAATTACCAAATGGCAATTTCGCTCTTCGCCGTATCCTTCGCGACCTTCGCGTCCCGTACCGTTGTGCCCCCCGCCCCCCCTTCGAGTGTCACAAACGCAAGGCCCATGACGTTAGACTCGAAGCTGAAGGAAAAAACAAAAGCCGGTTGGGGAACGGGGATGCGACGGGCAACGGACTCTGCGGGCACGCCGAGTCAAACAGGGCGCCATGCCAAATGTCATGGCATTTCAGCAGAGCGGATCGGACAGAACAGCAAATCACGCCCGAGACAGCAGAATGCCATGTCCCCTTGGCCCTCTGGAACCAACCTCCTCTCTGCCGCCAACGTCGGGCAACCGTCATGCGCGGAATGCTCGTGCTGCCGCCGCTTCACCACTGCCGAGTCCTCCCCCAAGAAAGCTCTAATGAGCGCCGAGGGCTAGGCCGGCGCTGCTGCTCCCTTGTTCTAATCATCGAGCCATCATAGATAGTCTGAGGGTTTTTGCTTGGTGGGATCTGTGGCACACCGCAGCCTGCTTGGCAGAGGTTTGGCTGCAACAGCAGGCTCCCCAAGCGTAACAAGCGCAACACCCCCCCTCCAACACAGCACGCCAAATTACCTGGGCCAAACGGGCGGGCTGCCTGTCATTGTGCTCGCCGTCAGCTGTTGATCGCCATCCATGCCGGCGTTGGCAAAGTAACAGTGTGCTTGTGTGTGCTTGTATGTATATGATATGTATGTGTCGGGTTCAAAAGGCACGCCGCATCGAACCCTCACACCGTCTTCTCCTCCACCCCCCGTCGGCAAATATTGCAACGATATGCTGCTCGCCGGTGCTCATCTTGCTTAGGGGCTTTCTTGGCATTCTGCCTCCGGCAAGCTCTGACTACTAACCCCCCCCCCAGATAACTTTATTTTGTACCCTCCCAAGACCCAAGACCCAAGACCTGCGGTGCCCAGGAGAAACGAGGGATGCCAAGACGACTCGCAAAAACCTACGGCACATCCATAATATCCCCCCCTACAAGGCCTAGGCGGGCCAAGGCGGCTTCTGTGGCCCATTTTGGAGTCAGAGAGCTTGATAGCGCCTCTTGGCAGGCAGCGTTTGAGACCTCTCAAGACTCTAGTAGAATGGGAAATGCCAAGACTCTCGTGCCTCTCTGTCTCTTTCTCGTTGTCGAAATCTCTCGCCTCTGGCGCCTTTTTCGCCCAGACTTTGCCCAGGAGCTTGCCCAGCCCGCCCAGCTGCCCAGTGAAAGCGCCAGGCCTCAGCTCTTTTTTTTTCCCTCTTCCTTTTGTCTTGTCTCCCATTCATTCATTTCCGCCCTCTGTTTTGCTCTCTGTTTCTCATTCTCTCATCTGCTTTTTTGAGTTTTTGTCTTCTCTTTTTCCTCCGTCGTATCAGGAGGGCGGAATGACATGGTCAGGCGCTGTCGGATCTCCTTGCTTGGCGATTCCTGGGCTTCTCTCACCAAGCACTCTATCGCCTAAAAGGTCGCTGAATTCACGTTCGGAAACGTATGGGATTTTGGTATCTTGGTCCCGTCCATCCCAATCCATACATATACATACGAAACATTCACACACGGACACACCCCGGCCGGCCTGACTTTACTCTCCCTGGACGGTTCTTGATAAACCCCCGGACACCCTCCACCCCCATACTCGCCCTGGTACCTGAATCTCCATCAACGGCCTGCGACTAGTGTTGACTTTTGTGTGGGGAATCGCCACTACCATTTCTTGAATAATTATCGCCGTAGACCCTCGAAACCGCCTCGAAAAAGGTCCAAGAGGAAAGAGGAAAAGGGAAGGGGGAAAAAAAGACAATCAAACTAGCACGGGGAATAGACGGAACGGAAGGCCATACCCGCACACACGCACCCGCACTCACAGCCCTCCGACGCCGCCATGTCCCTCCACAACGGCGCATACAGCCATCCAGGCTACTCGGCGCCGCCCTACAGCCAGGGATATCACCACCCGCCCGGGGGACAGATGTACGCCAACGGCCACGGCAACACGCAGGTCTACTACACGCCCTCCGGCCACGACGCCGCGCCGTCGTCGACGACGCACGGCGCGCCCGCACGGCAGCAACACTGGTACGGCCAGCCCGGCCGACGCCGGCCCGGCGGCGACGGCCCCTGCTCGCCCGAGACGGACCGCTTCAACAGGAAGCGGCGGCGGTGCACCTACATGTACTACGTCCTGCGGCAGATGGCCATCTTCGTGCCCATCGTCGTGCTGTTCCTGAACATCAACATCTACGTCTCGAGGCGGGGCAAGTACCTCGACGGCTCGACGAGCCCAGCGGACCCCATCTTCTACACGCTGTGGCTGACCGTCCCTATTGTGAGTTATCGCCGTCTACACGAGTCTAACGTCGTGGGTGATATCGTTACTGACGTCTCTCTTTCTTTTCTTTTTTCTTTGCAGTCCTGTTTGGTATTAATATGGTCCGTCGCCGCCGTGATTTGCCGCAAGAGGGTGTTGTATCGCGGGGGCATACCGAAGCACTTCCACTTCGGCATGGAGCTGTGCTTCTCGCTGGGGACGACCATCTGCTGGATCCTCCTCGTCATCCAGATCGAGTCCAAGAAGTCCAACGGCTACTACTCGTATCCGTATATCCAGTATGAGGCCGCGCTGGCGCTCCTGCTTGGTGTCATGATGTGAGTTCTCTCCTTTGATATTCTCGCGCCTTCTCTTCCAGGGACATGTTTTGCTGACAATTCGCGCTCCCCTCCCTCGCAGGCTATCCGAGTTTGGACTCCTCGCGCGCGCCTGGTTCGAGTTCACCAACGACAGGACGCCCCACGAGAATGAGCCGATGGTGCAGGTCTAATCCCAGCGACCGGCGCATTCGAGGGCGGAGTTGTAGAAAAAAAAAAAACCCCCCACTGATAGTTTAACGGTCTTATCGGCACGGCGTTTGTCACGGTTCGGGATTCGGGGGCCCGCGGTTCTGGCCCTGCGGTCCGGGGTGGGAAGGGACCCTCCTTGTTGATTTTACAAAGAAAAGGGGGAAAAGACGCATGTGATACCCATCAGCGAAAGATACCATTAATCAAGAAGCATTTAATCACACACCGGCACCTCGGCTCCGTGCCGCATTCTCTGATACCTAGCTACTGATGTGTTGGCTAGTTTTCTCGCCTCTTCTCTCTCACTCTCACTCACTCTCTCTCTCTCTCTCTCTCTCTCTCTCTCACTAACCTTGAATTTGCAGTTGTTTCTGCTTGCGGTACTCCACCGCCAACGGCAGGAGCAGCGCCGCGGCGAAGACGATGGCCCTGAGCAGCCCCGATACGACGAAGATGCTAAGGTTCCCGATCTTCCTGATGTGCTGCGGCGGCTGCAAGTGAAAGTCCCCCGGCGCCACCGCCACAGCCGTCGTCGGGGTTCCCGCCACGGTCGTCCAGCTTACGCTCGAACGCCGCGTAGAGCTCATGAGCGAGGCCTATGTCGAAGAAGGTTGCGGCCGTGGCGACGAGAACGCAGCCGGCCTCAGCGGCCTGTCTAACTTTGCAGACCCAGAGCATCAGGCTGGAGGGGCAGGGTTTGGGTCAGTAGTGTCTGGGAGGACTCGGCCGTAGTGCGATGGACACTATGCAGTACCTCGGGACTCACTCAGGACACCAAAGGACCTCGTAATAACTGGTGGTGAAAGTCGTTTTGTTTTTTTGATAATACTGATAATAATCAAAAGTAAATAAATAAACAAACGATAATAATGATCCATCAAGCCTGTGACAATTGGCTTATTAGTCGTACATCGGGTCTAGAGTACGTATCGACGCTCCTAAGTGAAGACGTCGGGATGATGGCAAGACATGGTAATGCAGACGATGGGAGGGGGGGCCGGAAGGTTGTATACGGCACGTTTATATCAATCTACCACCGCCCCAGAACTGCCACAAGACCAATCTCGTTCGGGACGGACCTCCTGCAGCAGAGCGGCGTGGTCGGCCGTGGTGTGCTCTACGAGGATTGAGTACATGGAGTTGGCTCCATTCAAGGGTCCGGCAAAGTGAATGCAGGTCATAGGGTGGAAGCACTTAGACAGATAGATGTATGGGTGTCATTAATGTGTGAGAATGAGCCAGCGAGTGTGGGTGATGAGAGCGAGGTATGACGGGCGCATGATGTGAAGACAACGACTGAGGGCGGACAGTGAGTGAGATTTAGAGTGAAACTGAGAGTGAGGTTGAGTGAGAGCGAGTGTGAGTGAGAGAGTGAGTGAGTGAGTGTGAGAATAAGGCACAAGTGGGGTGCCGATTACCTAACTTCGGTGAGCGGCACACCTCGAGCTTCGGTGTGTGCCCCACCTCCACCGACAGCGGGGCGATCCTCGGGACTCATCGGGGAAAGCCGCTAACGATTTGGGCGCCAAGCGGGGCGTGTGGATCCTAGTAATTGATTTCGATTGGCCGATGTATCATTTATATGGGTCCCAGCTCGCTCGTGGGACGTCTCAGGCGCGTCACACGTCGTCAATAGCGCCGAAAAGAGGCAGAGAAAGAGAAGGAGCACCGGGGCAGGCAAAGGCAAAAGGCAGAGGCAAGTGGAGACGGCAGGAGTTGCCCGCGACTTCCGACCGGGTCGAAGCTGTCGTGCCAGCAAGGAAAGAACGAAAGAGAAGGAAGGAAGGAAGGGAGGAAAAGAGACAGGGAGGCAGGGACGGGGCCCTCCAGGAGGAAGGGACGAGTGGGAAAGAGAGAAAGAGTCAAGAGGCAACAAGTCAACGCTCAGAATGAGTCGGGAATGTTTTCTCAAAACCTCCATGTTTTGATGGATCGATTGACTGATTGACTGGATGATTGAATCCTCACATAACAAACAACCCCGGACAATGCCTAACCATCCAACCTACCGACCGACCAGCCCGTCCACCCCATCCATCCATCCATCCATTCGCCCAACCAAGACGACGTAAGAGCGGCGAAAGGTAACGTCGCAGCTAGCCAGCCTTTCTCGCCCCGGCCGCCGATTTCGCTATTTTCTAGTTTTTTTCCCCACCACAACTGTGGGAAGAAAAGGGAGGGAGACCGAGAGACAGAAGCAGAGAAACGGACAACTGTGGAAGAAAAAGAAAGGGAGACAAAAAAAGGGCCCCGAAAAGCGTGAGGACAAGAAACTAAGAAAAACCACCCCATGGGAGATCACCATGTCCTCAACGAGGGCAATCAAGAAGAGCGCCTTCTCGTGCGAACCATGCCGCCGACGCAAGGTATGTCTTCATCTTCCTTTTCTTCTTTTTTTCCTTCTTTTTTCTTTTGTGTCCTTTTTATTTTCATGTTGTCTCTCTCCCTCTCCCACCCCCCTCCCTCTGCGTGCGCTTAAATTCCTGCGCCTTTTCCCCGCGGCCGTGCCACAAAGTTGTGACGTCCCGCCCCCCCCTGTACCACCCGGCACCGCCGACGGCCTCCGTAGCGGGCGCTCTTCGTTTGATGATTCTACCTAACGTGTCTCCGGACCCGGAAGGTTTACGGGAGCGGACATCATATCCGGTGGTCAAGGAGGGGGAGCGGCGGGGGGGGGGGGGGGGGGGGACGGATTGATGGCTCCCGGCACCTACGGAATCGGGCTTTGGGTCCCGCACCGACCGACGACGGACGGATTGACAGTTGTGATGGTCGACGATGGACTGACTTGATACTCGGCAGGTGAAATGCGGCGGAGAGCAGCCGACCTGCAACCGCTGTGCCGCCCGCGCTGATGAATGCGTCTACAAGCTGTGAGTCCTATCCCGTCTCATCTCGCCCGTAGTCCGTGTCTCAAAGGAAGACGCTAAGTGTCGGCTAAAAAGCAACCCGACCCTGTCGTACACGTCACGCTTGGAGCACCGCGTCAAGGAGCTCGAGGCCCAGCTGGCTACCGCGAGGGCTCACGCCCCGGGCCCCTCCGAACCGTCGCGGACCTCGTCGCCCAGCGTCGGCCCGTCGGCCGGCCAGTCGCCCATGACGGACCCGCATCACTTCGAATCGCAGGACGAAGAGTCCGTCAACGAGAGCTTCAAGGGCCTCAAGGTCGACGACAAGGGCGCCATCACCTACCACGGCGCCACGAGCTTCTTCAACCTGCCCAGCGACCGGCCCTCCGGCTTGCGGGACCAGCAGTCGACATCAGACCACGCCATGCATAGGCGTGAGAGGCTGGTCGCAAACGCCTGGCAGCAGCGAGCCCTCGAGAACATGTCCGATATCCCGGTACGCCCTCCCTCCCTCCCTACCTGCCTACCCATTGCTGTCCAACGCCAGAGTGAGTGAACCTCTTCGTAAGCTGACGTCCGCCTTCCGCCAGGAACCCTTCCAATACTTGTTGAATGTCCACTGGTGCTGGATTCAGCCCTTGTTCAACTTCATCTACAGACCCGCATTCACCCGTGAGCTCTCACTGGCCCCTCCTCACCGACGGCTTTTTTGGGTCCATGGCTAACCCATACATACCTTACCTTTGCCCAGGCGACATGCAGACATTGGGACCCTATTACTCTCACACCCTCATGAACGCGGTATTATCACACTCCATCCGCTGGGGACGCAGTGACCCCGCAACCAAGGACAAGTTGGACGAGTTCTACGACGGCGGCGCCCTCTTTGGCAAGCACGCCCGCAGCATGGTCTTTGAGGAGCTCAGCAAGGGCATCTGCTCTATCCCCACCGTCCAGACTCTGCTGCTGCTCAGCGCCCAGGAGTGCAGCGTCGGCAACAGCGCCCAGGCCTGGACCTACAGCGGACTCGCCTTCCGCATCATCGACCACCTGGGTATCTGCGTCGACGGCCAAAGGTACCCCGGCTCGGTGCAGCTGGCGGACGAGGACGTCGAGATCCGCCACCGACTCTTCTGGAGCTGCTACTTCTGGGATAAGATGATCAGTCTATACCTCGGACGCTCGCCGTCGCTCCAGCAGACGTCCGTGTCGCCGCCCCAGATCATGTGTAGGTCTCAACCGTACATTCCGGCCGTTGACCAATCACTCTCCGAGACTAACGACGTTGGTATTTAGTCGACGACTCGTCCGAGAACGAATCCTGGACCCCATTCGGCGTCGTCCCCGAGGGCGGCTGGAAGTACCCGCCCGCGGCGGCCCATTCCACCTCCTGCTTCACGCAGATGTGCCGGCTCTCCACCGTCTTCAACGAGATCCTCGTCCACATGTACGACCCCGTCCGCCCTAACAGCCAGGCCGAGATGCAAGACTGCCTCGCCAAGCAAGAGGTGGCCCTGCAGCAGTGGTGGGATGAGCTGCCGCCTTTCCTCAAGATCGAGGCCACGGCGCTTCCTGCGCTAGCCCCCCCCTCTCACATTATTACACTGAAGTAAGCACCTACCCCTCCTCGTCCCTGTCCCCCCCCCTCTTTTTTTCTCGGTCAATATGTGCCCCGCTGACGCTCGGTCAGCGTCCTCTACCGCACATTCAAGATCCTCCTCTACCGCCCCATGCTCTCCCGGCACAGCGGAGACAGCGCCGAGAACCTGCAGCCGGTACAGAGGTACCTGGGCGAGTGCGTGGCGTCTGCGACGGGCATCATAGCCATCTTCGACCTGTTCTGCCGATCTTTCGGCATCAGCCACTGCGTCCTGTCCCTCTCATACAGCGTGTACATTGCCGCCTCCATCTTCCTGCTTCAGGTCCAGTCCAGCGTCGAGAACGCCCAGGCGCTACGCCGGCTAGAGTACTGCGTTCGCATCCTCGCGTCCGTGAAGCGCATCAACCCAGGTGAGTAAATGCCATCCATCGCCTATTGCTGCTGCCGCCGTTGCTCCTGTTAAGCCTGGGCCGACTGAACCCGACTGACGCCTTGCAGTCATCAGCAGTGCCCTGAACCTCATCACCCGCGAGCTCGTCCGCCTGGGCATAAACATCGGCGCCCTCGGGCTACCAAAGACAGCCCCGACACCACCCATGGCCACCTACGGTATCCCGCAGCCCCGGCCAGTCGAGGCGCCGTCCGCATCCGCCTCGCTCGGCCCCGAGGCCACCAGTTCACCCGAGCAGCAGCTCTACAACTTCCCCTTCGTCGACACCCTCGGGCCCGAGGCCTTCGCCATGGACCCGCAGGTCGTACAGACCATGTCATCGATAGAGCCGTTGAGCGTCCGGGTCGGCGCAATAGACGAATAGAGAAGCGCGACGTACTCTCTTCCGCGTCGGCTCTGAAGGCGCTGTAGACTGCTGACGTCGCGGCCTGTCTGAGCCGACGTGAACAAACGCACCACCACCTGACTATAGAATGTGAACGTCATGCTGCTTGTCATTAGGTAGACCACCGGCCTCGCTCACGTCCCTCTCAGGACGCCAGCACGCCATCCACGCGTTGACGCCCTGCCTCCTAGTCTCGATGCTATCGAACGGCGTCAACTACATACCCAGATGGCGATCCCGTCAGCGTACGCTTTCGAGACCTTCGCCCCGACTCGTCGGTCGTCGGCAAAGCCGTGGAGAGGCCGTTGATCCCGCCCAAGACAAGCATGCTCCCGACGTTCATGTGGAGTGCGGGTCACCACTTCAAGATCCACTCCCGGAGCGTTGTTGCAAACATCGTGAAGCGTACGGCACAGTCAGCACTCTCCTTGCGCAGCACGTGCGGCTGGTGGAACAGAGCATGAGGAGGAGAAGGCCGCATCGTGGATCATGTCGGTCTCGACCGCCTCGCTAGGTGTGAAGTCGGCGACAGGCCCTGCCACGCCGGCGAACGTATCGAGCCTCAGGCGGGTCTTTCACGAACGACGACGAACCGGATGCTGGGCGATGCGGCGTTGGATGCCGGAGCGGCTGACCGCATCGCAGGGGATGGAGAGGGAGGCCGGGCAGACGGGAGGGCGTTGTTATCGCCGCCGCTGCATTGTCGAGCGACTAGAGGTGTAGCTAGCGAAGCGTCTTGGTGAACTCGGCCAGGTGTACTGAAGAAGTATCTAGATTTTATTAAAAAACGACGATACGTATTGCACGGCTATTTTTGTAAAAGAGTTAGGTGGCGTCACGAGCCGACTCCCTCCACCATGCCCACGCATAGCACGTGGACATGAAGCAAATCAGTCCAAGTATAGAGGCAGGACATGGATGGTGAGACCCAGACTGATGGCGACGGGGAGGGTCCTAAAACCCGCGCGCCTGGCAAGGCCGCCCGTCATCATCTTGAACCAAAGGACGCCGCCGGGGGAGGGCGCTGCTCTGTTTCATTCAGTGTTGTTTCCTTGTCTCATCCTTAGGCATGCGCTGTGCGACCTTGGGGGTTTGACCTCGGCGTTGGTCAGCATTTTCTGCTCGGAGCGAAGACGCGAGGACCAGTCAGTGGCAGGACGAAGGGAGAGAGAGAGAGAGACACCTGGTATCTCCCCATTCGCTAGGCCGGAGCGGGTTTGGGGGACGTGATATACTCGACTCACGGGCTTGCCTCGTTGCGGAGTTGCATTGTTGTACCTGTCATACCGGTGGGATGCCTCTACTCGGGCATGTTCCGATCCCTTTGGAGGGGGGACTGGATGCTCCGGAGGGACCGCAGCAGCCGCAGTTGGTGTGAATTGGGAGGGGATGGGGGCGAGAGAATGAGACAGAAAAGAGGGAGAGAGGGCGAGGGGAGGGAGGGTTGCAGGGCAGGGCAGTCAGTGTTCGATGGGCGGCGTCATGAGTGGTCCGCGGAAGGGGCACCGTGAGGTTCTGCGGGCGTATGTGATATTACACACACACACACACACACACACACACACACACACACACCGTCTTCTCCGGGTTGGGCGGCATTCCAAGTCGGTTCGCGGCTTCGGTCAACTTCCGATGTGGACGAGTGTGTGTGTGTGTGTGTATGGAAGGAGTGAGAGAGAGGTCCCACGACTAGACTAGACTCGCGCGCTTCGGGGATCGGCGAGAGAGAGGCGAAAGAGGGAGGGGGGAATGGACGAGTCTGGACTTTTGTTAGAAAACGTGGGGGGACTAGCGCAGATATGCAAGATGCGTCCGGAGGTTACATGTGCCTTGGGCACGATGGCGATGCCAAGAGAGCGCTGACGGCGGGAGGGTGTGGATAACAGATCGCGGGAGAGGGATGGGATAGGATGGGGAGGGATGGGGATGGATATCATCATGTTAGAACACCGAAGAGCTGCGGCTGTGCGTATTGGGAAGACCGTGCCGGTAGGGGGAGTTGCTGAGTGATTTTCTTCTTGTTGTTTCTTTCTGATTCCCCACGCGTAATGTTTGTGGATGACGGCGGATCCGATGCCGACGGCGCAATCGGATGGGCCTTCCGACACCTTTTGTTTGGCGGTGGGGGGCACGTCTACCACGAAGCCGTTTTCCTCTCGGGGTCCCGGTCTCGTCATCTACCCTCATCCAGATCCTGAGTCGGGAAGAGGGGGGAAACGATGCCGGGCAGGGGAAGATTTGTGGGAAAGGATTGAGCCTAGCGAAATGAACAATCTGTAGGAGAAAACTTTGAAGAGGAATATGGTAGCGCTCGCTAATAGTCTCGCTACAATGGAGGAGAAACATGAGGCATAAAAAAAAACCCTCTGCAGAGGATAACCCTCCCAAAAGCAGACCCATCATGATGTGAAAATGGATAGGATGGATGGATGATGAATGGATAGATCGCCAGTGGGACTTGAACCGACGCCCGTTGGCGGGTAACGCTGTCCTCCCCTCCATCCCTCCCTTCCTCGTCCTCCTCCGAGGCTGGGGAAGTCGTCCGTGGATGTAAGTGGCTGACGGGGACCCCCGGTCCGCCAGCACACCGGGGACTGGCCGAGGTACGGTTAGTTTTTTTTTTTTTTTTTTTCTTTGCTTCTTCTTTTTTTTATTAATCCTTTTTGCTCGAGTTTGCGGACAAGGGCCGAGGCGGACGATTCGAGGGATTGGCGCGAATATAAGAGATTTGTCTGTATGTATACTACCCGGTACATTGTGATGGGAAGGGAAGAGGGGGCGTTATGCAAGTCTGTAGAGGACGAGAACGATACGATACAGTAGATGACCATGATGCTGCGGATTCGGAGTGTTTGGTTGTGATTAAAAGACGAGGAAACGATTCCATGTATTCTACAGAGAGAAACATAGACCGTAACTTTGCAACCCTTTACCTAAGCACTTGTAAGCCCGCAGCCCCTCTAGCTCAGTGGTAGAGCGTCGCACTCGTACACCTGCAAATTATGCGAAGGTCCACGGTTCAATCCCGTGGGGGGGCATGCCTTTTGCGGTTTGCACACATTTTTATATTCGTCAACCACATACATCTCTCCAAGTAGTCACGGACATGGATGAGGCCACCTATATCTACTGTCAGAATGTGTCCTTGTATGTTGGAAAGCTGTGAGTTGTTCTTCTACTTTGTTGCCTGGGCGTATTTTAAGTTGTAATAGGTAGTAGGCGTTTCTATTGTTTTGTTACAGACGTCTATCTAGTTCACTACCTAACTAGAACTAGTCATTAGGCGTCCAAATGTCTGCGACCTGTATTGGCACGCTCTCTATACAATGATTCTTTTATATACATACATATATACATACATACATTGATGCACATACATACTGCGCACGGATATATCCTCCATGTCAGCGGCCGCCTATCATACTGTATACCGTATAAACCGGGCGCATCCTACCTCGTTCAGCAGGCGCTTGCGGAATCATCATGTTCCAGTACTTGTTTTGGACAGGAGACGACCAGACACTCTACTCTGTGTGCATGGGTGTATGCATAGTCACACTCGCTGGCCAGTGGTACAAGTCTCGTCCCACCTTGTCGGACATGTTCTGTCCTGCGAAGCCGCGTTGTCTGTCTCAAGCATCGCACACGTAGTGCTGTAACTTGAACCCCCCGCCGCCGCTATCAAGTAAGTCCTTGGCAATGCGCCCACCCAGTGACCAGTGAAAACCCGAACAGTCGCAATCTTGAAGTCTGGACGGCGTCTTGTGTAACCTGTCACCGCCTTCAGCGTCTCAGTGGCCCCGCCCTCGACCGAGGCGCAGCATCTCGACTTGAAGACCACCTTGCTTGCCCGGCCCTGGCTCCACGTGCAGACCCAGGGTATTGCAGATGGCTGCTGGCGATGCGCCCGCTGTAGACCCGGGGTGCGGCACGTTCGTATGTCGGGTCACGAGGACGTGGTCTGCGTTATCAAGCGAGCGTAGGCGTGAGGGCGGTAGGGGACCTGCAAGGCAACGGGGCAGCCGGTGCGGGACGCATTCTGCAACCTGGTCTGCGGAGAATCGGCAGGATGGTGTGGTGAGATGTGACTCAAGCCGACATGTTGCGAAAAATCAACCGCCAAGAACCGAGAGCATCATCATGAGGCAACCAACCCATCATGAGTGATGAGTGGCCTCTCGCGCCTGGAGGCCGGAAGCCAGCAGGGGAGGGACGGGTGTCACAGCTCTCCCTCTCCCTCCGTGGCAAACATGTTCCGACGCCGCGTCAAAGTCCGGGGGTTCGCTTACTTACTACGGACAAGTACCGTTGAACTTTGTGAAGGGGGTTGGCCTCGCGCGTGCGGGATATTGCCTGCTGCCGAAGTGCTTGAGTCGTTTAAAGTAGCCGGCCCCATGCCCATATACCCTGGCTGGGAAAGAGAGGAGCCCGGCGTTATCAAAGTTGGCAATTCGAAAAGTCTGCGCAGACCTTTGGCGGTTTTTTTTGTTTTTATTTCTTTTTGTGACACGTAGTCCCGGACGTCATCCGTGACCAGACGGGCCTCGAAACTCGTTATCCGCGTGCATGGCGAGGCCGTTGTCGACGGAGTGAGTACCACCTCCGAGCGTCGAACAACACCGCGCCGAGTCATATATCACTCGAGATCCGCAAAATGTATGCGGTCGATCCAGTCTTCTGCGAGTGCAGAAGATTTGTGTTTCCACATCAAGCCTGGACAAGGTATATATATCATACAGCCATGACTCATCTTCTACAGTTGATAGGATAACAGCGTTGCGTGGCGGGCACTCGACATGGGCGGCTCCTCAAAGCTTGTCTGGGTAGTCGAGACGGCCAAATGCCGACTTATCAAATCTCCGGCATCACGACTCAACAGACGTAAACTTTGCAGTGGTGATGAACGAAGGGCCATGCTGCCGTAGAACCGACGCGCGCCAAACCCTCTTGGGAGGCTATATATCAGGCTGCTGTAACTACAAACTCGAACAGACGTCTGCCCATGTACCTATGGTTGGATATAAAGAATCATCACCTCCGCAACAGACCGCATGCGCAAAAACATGCCGGTCACATCATGAAGCCGTCTATGGTAGCACCAGTTGTCCTGAATTCCATGGAGTCACGGAGCCACGGGCATGGGATCGCCATTAATGCCCGCTCCGAGACGCATGCGTACCCAAGCTTCTTTTTTTGTCCTTCCCTTCTCGCTCCTCCCGTTCGGCATCTGACCGAGAACCGAATAGCTTGGGCCAATGGCTGCTGCGCGCATCAACCGCTCCGTTTGGCCTGCGAATCTCGGTCCAAGACCGAAACGGGTGCGGTGCCATAAATAAGCCAACGCCGGCTCGGCTCGGCTCCACAGTGACAGGCGTGTTTTGCAACATTTGGCTGATAGATCGACAGAGCTTTTTTTCGGCATGGCCCTCCCCCCATGAATGGGAGGGGAGTGGTGATGGTGGTAGTGGTGGTGGCCATGTCACTTGGAAAGTATCAAGACGGGTTATGTTGTGCTCATAGATTTCCATACTGCGATTCCGTATTATCATGTAGTCTTTGCGACCCTTGCGGGGGACCGCCCTTGGCTACGTATCTCAATTATAGTCATAAATCGTCACGCTGAAAAGAAGACGAAAAAAAAAGAAAGAAAGAAAGAAAAAGATGAAAAGATCGAGGCTGTCGCAAGACACGCGTCATGTTCCGCCACGGGTATTCCACAACTCCTCCGCGTTGCCCCTGAAGAGCCTGTCGACCAGGACGTCGTCGCTGCCGCACCAGCCGAGGACCGTCTCCATCCAGGGCCGGATGTCGAGGCCCTCGAACCTCGTGTGCGGCCAGTCGGTCGCGAAGACGACGCGGTCCCCGCCGCGCAGGCGCAGGACCTCGCGCGCGATGGGCTCCAGGTCGCCGTGGTCGGCCCTCGAGCTCAGCCGGTACGGCGCCGACAGCTTGACGTAGGTGCTGCCGGCCTGCAGCAGCCTCGCCAGGGACGCGAAGCCCCTCATGTCGTAGGGGTCGCCCGACGCCGCCATGTCCCCGACCGAGGGGTGGCCGAGGTGGTCGACGCAGACGCGGACGCCGCCGAGCGTCGGCACGACGGGCTCCAGCAGCTCCATCATGGCCATCGGCACGTACAGCTGGATCACCCAGTCCAGGGGCCGGCAGTCCTCGGCGTACCGGCGCAGCAGCTCGCCGAGCTCCGCGGCGTCGAGCGACCGGCCGACCGACGACAGGTTGATGCGGACGCCCCGCACGCCGAGCCTGTGCCACTCCCTGCGGGTGCTCTCGGGCACGGTGCCGGGCTCGAAGGCCACGACCGCCCGGCCGCGGCGGGGGCCGAGGGCGCGCAGGGCGTCGAGGAGGCACGCGTTGTCGTTGCCGTAGATGGACGGCTGCACGAGCACCATGTTGTCGATGCCGACCGAGGCCTCGAACGAGAGGGCCTGGTCGAGCCGGTGCGTCTTGGGGCAGTAGATGGCCTCCTTGGCCAGCGGGTACGCGCCAGGGTTGACGACGTGCATGTGCGAGTCCCATGCGCCGCGGGGGATCCGCTCCGGCAGCGTCGCCCTTCGCCACGTGGCGGCGGCGGCAGCGGCGGTGGCGGTGACGGACACTCTGGGCACGAGCTTCTCGTCGTGCCTGGTCGAAGAGGGGGCGATGAGGGGATGGATGAGCGCCATGGCGGCGGCCTTGAGGTGATGGAGCAGGAAGGACGGATGCGCCTGGAGCATGCGCCGCCTCTCGGGGAGCGTTTCGAGAGCGGAGACGGCCCTGTGAGTGAGGCTGGAAAAGGGCCTGGCGGTGGAAAAGAGGTCAAGGCCGCGGACTTGTCGTCGTTGTCGTTGTCGTCGTTGTTGTTCTTGTTGGTGCCGTCGATGTTCTGGGCGCGAGGTGGTGGTAGTCGGCCGCCTGGACGGGAGACATGGAAGGGATGAATACTTCTCCTCGAGAGGACAGACTGGCGTCAAGACCGGTGCCGTGGGGGACCTGTTATACGCAACGCCGGGCAGTAGCATTAGCAGCAGAGATGTGCGATAGCGGCGATGGTGGTGGTGGTGGTGGTCCGCCTGTACATATGGAAGCCGGCCCATTGCGCTCGACGAGAATCCGCCGCCCAAGACCCGGCTCATTGTGTGGATCATTGCGGTGCAGCATACTCGAAAGGGCCCAGGTCCAGATCCGCCTGCATTCTATCTCCAGCGGGCGATGCAAGACGTAGCTGCAGGAGTAGCAGCAGGATTAGTAGCAGCAAGTGGAGGAGATAGAGATGCAGGGCCGAGTCGGGGCAGAGTTCAACGTCTGGGTTTGGGGGCCGCGTGCTCGGAGGATGGCCGACCTGGGTATATGGTTAGTCGGCGGTGGCTGTATGTCGAGGTCGGCTGCGGTGGTGATGCGCGGTTTGCACAACCAGCGCTGCACATACATACTCGTACATGCCATTGACCATCCCCAGCAGCACCTCCGGGAACTCTTGGTATGGAACCTGCCCGACGGCGGCAGGCCGGGTTTGGGAGTGGAGAGGAATCATGATTGAAGTCCAGGGAACTCGGGTTATTGGCCCGCGGCAGTGCCCCCGGGTTTGCTTCAGTCCGCTGCTAGCCACGAGTCAGGGGCCCGTGCGAGAAAGAGACTTTGTCCGGAAGTTGACCGAGAGGAGGACGACCAAGAGCTGGGCAGAGCCGGCCGTATGCAGTGAGAGAGATGGAGACTGATGAGCGAGAGCGAGTGGTCTGTTGTGAGTTGAGGCACATTGTCCCCGGGGACTACGGCCGGAAACGATCCGGGAATGTAGCACGAATCAGAACGATGCTACCGTGCCCTATACGGCCTACACGCACACCCTCCTGCAGTCTTCGCGCTGAAGAATACTTAGTAGTACTTGTTTGTGCCGGCTTACACGCACTTGTTTGCCTGTCACGGCCAATCCCGGCGCGGCGCGGCGCGGCGCGGCACTTGACGACAGGACCTAGGCTGAATACACGGAACTCCCGAGTGAATGTGGAGATGGAGGATGGGGATGCTCATCTTACTAAGAAGCTTCCAGGGATGGATAGGGCCTCGTCTGATTCCCCCCCCTTCACCCACCCAAGAACAGACGCTGCTGCTCTCTCCTCTCCTCCTCTCCCGTTCGGTCAACGTCCGATGTTTTCCTCTGCTCTGAACCCATCCCATTCCGTTCCCCCACACTCCTCTGCACGAGATCCCTCTTCCCGCGCGATCGAACCACCGAACGAAATCGCGGGGTCGAACAGAACCAGGGCCCAAGCTGCATCCCGTCTTGTATTGTACCCCGTGGAGGGACTGCGCCGCTCACACCTCTCCCCTCCCTCCCCGCGTACCTGGGAGACGTTCTCCGTCGTCCCGGAAGAGGGAGTACGGGAGAACAGTTGGTAGGGGGGTATTCCAGCTTTGGGGGGGGGTATCCGTTGTGGGGCTGAAAAGTTAGGGCAGGGGTATTAGCAAGGGACCTATAGAGTTATGTAAAGTTGATATGTGCGAAAATAGAAGGCAGTTGCGCTGTACGCACAGTAAAGAATTTTTAATTAAGCGCTAGTGCCTATTATATAACTTTATTTATATATCTACTCTAGGCTTAGTGTTAACTTACTCTTAGTATATACTAAGCTTTAGCTTAGTAAATTTCTTTTTCTCTTTTTTTTTTTCTTTAAACTATTACTAACTTATATAGTAGTAGTAACAGTAATAGTAATAGTAATAGTAAAGTATTTTCTTAATTTATTCTTATTATATTCTTAGTATATACTAATAATATTTTAGATATCTACTAACTATATAAACCCTAGTATCTCTAATACTAATAATCCTAGTAACTTTAGTTACTATTATAGTAAGTATATATATAATCTTTATTAAGTTATAATAAGGTATATACTAATTTAATATAGGACCTATTCTTAACTTAAACTATAGCTAGGTCTTCTCTAGTATAACCTTTGTTCTTTACTTATATAATATATATATAGGGCACTAACTTATTATATATAGACATCTAGAAGCTTTATAATACTAGTTATACTTATATATTCTTAGCTTTATTTAAATATATATTTAGTATATACTAACTTTATTCTTAATAGACACTATTACTACTAAGATAAACACTAGTATATTAATTTATAAAAGACTAAGAATATTAGTAGTATATTATCACAGGACAATAGGTAATTACCCTAAAGTCCTATGTAGACCTAGTAGGTTAAAGGAACATTATTCCTAATATAGTTCAGTAAG
>NW_026850771.1:0-31962 GCF_030913465.1 Colletotrichum navitas
GTTATTACTTACTATAATTTAGTTATTAGTTTTCTTTTTTTTTTCTTCTTTAGGCTTCTTTATTAGTATTATAAGTATCCTTTTACTACTATATATTACTATTATAAAGTAATTATTTACTAATATAGTCTTTATTAATTAAAGATAATTAAAAATAAAAATACTAGTAAGTTACCTTTATAAGTATATATATATATATATATATATAGACCTACTATTAATTTATTACTAACTTATTATATTATAGCCTTTTACCTTTAGCTAAAGCCTTTTACTTATAGGTAAAAAGAAGGCTATCCCTAAGACCTTATTACTACTATTAACCTTAAGTATACCCTATTACACTAGTCTATATACCTAATTTATACCTATATTATAGTAGATTTATAGCTAATATTAAAGATAGTCTTCTTTTTTTATACTACCTATAGTAAAGAAGGTTACCTTTTAGTAAGTACTATTAGTGTTCTTTTACTAGTTATATACTAACTACCTAGCTAAAGACCTTATAGTACTTTATTATACTAAAAATATAGTATCTAGTAGTACTTACTATACTCCTTATATATTAAGTAACTAACTTTACTTAAGGGTATAAGTTTACTTTTTTTATATTTACTACTTCTTTTATATACTAATCTTTTTTCTTAAATACTTATTACTTTTATAGCCTTTTATAAGGCTATAAATACTACTACTACTACTATTACTAGTAGCCTTATAAAAGACTTAGCCTTTTAAGGTATTTATACTACTACTACTAAGGCCTAGTTAGTCTTAGTGTATACTAAGTAGTAGGCTACCTATATAGCTTAAAAAAGCACTAAGAGTATACACTTATATAAGTAAGCTAGATCTAAGGTATAGCCTAATACACCTATAGTATAGCCTATAGCTATACTTTTTTCTTTATACTAGCTACTACTACTACTACTACTACTACTACTACTAATACTACTATTTTTTTATTTAGTAGGCCTAGCCTAAGTAGTTTTATAACTACTTAGGCTAAATAGCTTATTATAGCCTAAGAGAGTATTACTAGCTTTTTAGCTACTATAAGTACTTATTAAACTATTTATTTTATAAATATAGTACTAATTAGTTACTTTCTTATATAGTTTATTAACTTTATTTATACCTAAGGCTATTACCTTATATCCTTAATCTAGAGACTACTAGTAAAGTAGTCTTCTTTATACCCTTAAGGCGCCTTAGTGTTATTTTACTTTACTACTATTATAGCCTCTCTAGAGGTCTAATTTTACTTATTAGCTATAGCTAAATAAAGAATTATTTATTTTATATTTCTTTTATTTTTTCTATATATAGTCTATACTTTTATTATATTTATTAATTAGCCTATATTTATTCTTATAGTTATCTAAGGCTATAGTGTCTTTTATTAACTTAATAGGCTCTTAAGTAGGCTTTATATAGCCTTTTAGTGTACTAACGCCTATTACTCTTTTACTTTATATTTCTTATACTACTTAGTGCCTAGGATCTTAGCTACTTACTATTCTTTTTCTTATCTTTAATAACTAGTAAAGGTTATATATTAGTAATATACTACCTTAGTAAAAGGTTATTTACTATATAGTATAGTAAGTTAATATAGAAGTAGTTATAAATATTACTTAGTATATTTAACTTTACTACTAAGGGGTAATAACCTTAGTAACCTAATACTTATAGTATAGCTAGTTAAGTTTTAATTTAGCTAAAGAAGTAATAGTTTTATATAGATAACTATACCTTATTACTAATATAAAAGCGCTTACTATACCCCTTTATTTATTTACTAATTCCTATATAACTTCTTAAGCTACTATAGTAGTAGCTTAGGCTATAGTAGTTATATTAACTATTTACTATACTAATTATTATATAGCTTTTTATATAAATCTATTACCTTAGGTATATCTTCTTTAATTATAATAAGGTTAATATAGTACTATACTCTAGGAAGAAGAGGCTTATACTAGTAGCTATAGTAATATAATTATTAATTAATAGTTATATTACTAGTAAGCACTATACCTAGTCTTCTTAAAGGTAACTTATATAGGCATATAGTATTACTTAGACTTCTTAATTAAACCTCTTAGTAGTACTATTACTTTATAGGTAGTAAGAGGTACTAAGTTATTATATTATCTAGTAAGTATATAAAAGTAGCACTAAAAGTAGCTTATTTAGTTACTTCCTAGTTACTTACTATACTCTTAGTATACTATAAAAGTAAAAATAGTAATTTAAGAAGCACTTTATATAACTTTTACCTCTATAGTTACTATAGCTTTAAAGGTTACTAATTTACTTAGTTAGTTAATAATAACTATATATATTTAGCTAGTCTAGCCTTAATATAAGAGGTTAATAATAAAGTTATTAATAAGTTACTTTAGAGGTACTTTAGTATACTAAGTAGTTATAAAAGCCTTTTTTACTTTTTACTATACCTTACTACTACTATATATATTATAGTTATAGATAAAGTAGTATACTACTTATACTTACTTTAGCTAATAGAACTAATATAATAGTATCTTTAGTATACTATTATACCTAGGTAGCTAGTTATAGTTAAGTTATAGCTTTATTAGATTAACTAGGTGTATAGGCTATTATTAAAGATTTAGGGTCCTAGCTACCTAGTACTTATAGCCTTCTCCTCTAGGTAAGTTAAGACTTATTATTAAGTGTATAGTCTATAACCTAAATATATAGCTATAAGGTAGAGGAAGTTTATAGGTACTACTAAAGATAGCTTAGTAAACTCCTTAAAATAAGGTATTATATCTTATATTAAGTCCTATAGTTACTATAGGTTAATATTATTAAAGGTAGTTATATATAGTATAAGTAGTATACCTATACTATATACTATAGGTATTATAGTGTTAAAGATTATTTAGATAATTTACTTTTACTTTTACTTATTATCTTAACCCTTTAGGTGTCTATTTATACTATAAAAGTATATCTAGGACTACTACTTTTTCTTAGTTAGTATATTATTTTAAAGTTATACTCTAAAGGACTTCTACTTACTAGCTTTAATATTCTATTAGTTTTTACTTCTTTATAAAGTATTCTAGAGACTTATAGTCTATAACTACTATAAATATACTTTTAGTACTTTAAGCTTTACTCTTTATATCTATAGGTAGTTAATAATAGCTAGTATTTCTTATTATAAATTAGGTAGTTATACTTAGTAAAAGTAAGCTTATATAAGTAAAAATAATAGGTTAATACTAACTAGTGTTATCTTTTTATATTAGTATACTACTAGTAGTATAACTAAAGTATTTAGTCTTTATAAATATTAGTGCTTATAAATTAAAGTTATATAGTAATAGAGTATATTAGAAGTATTCTTTAATATTATAGAATACTTTTTATAATCCTTACTTTAGTAAAAGGTTATATTTTCTTAGTTAGCTTTATAAAGGAGGCTACTATTATAAAGTAATTATTAATAAATATCTAGTAATAGTTAGTAAACCCTAAGAAACTTTAGACTTCTTTAACTAATTTAGGTATTAATATTTACTTATAGTATATACTTTATCTTTATCTATAGATATACCTTAGCCTACTTTAAGTATAAACCTAATATACTTAACTTTTTAATACTAAATTTACTTTTAGCTATGTCTAGGCTAAGCTTTATATATATAACTTAGTAAAAATATTATATACTTTCTTTTATAGTCCTTCTTAGTACTACTTAAGTAAATAAGAATATTATTAAAGTATATAGTAATATAGTTATTAAGAATTTATATAAAGTATTATTAATAAAGTACTACTAGCTTATAGGTATATTAGTTAACCTAAAAAGTAAATAAGCTATTTAAAAAGCCTATAATATATATAGAATATAGTCTTATACTTATCTTTCTTTACTATTCTTATCTTATAGAATACTACTATAATATTACTTTAGTATACTACTTTACTACTTTACTTATTAGAGGGTCTTAGTAATTAAAGAGAGTAGTAGTAGTCCTTTTTTATAATAGTATTTAGTGTATAGTAGTTATAGTAAAAGTATAGGCTACTACTAGGTTTATATATAAATAGTACTAGTATACCTATAGCTAAGCTACTAGTATATATAAATCCCTTATTAAAGAGGTCTTCTAGTGTTCTCTTAAGTATAAGTAGCTTCTTATATAATATACTATAAAGTAGTCCTTAAGGTAATATAGTATTAGGTTTAAGGTTAATATAATGTCTTAGCCTAGTTAGTACTAAAGAACTATTATTAAGGTACTTAGGTTAAATAGGTTACTATATTTATTATAAACTTATTATAGTAAGGCTATAATTACTATAGCCTATTAGGCTACTTTATTTACCTTTAGTATTAGTGTCTTTTATATATTAGCTAGGCTAATAACTATTACTTATAGAAAAGCCTAGCTATCCTTATTAAAAAAGAAGTAGTACTTTTATTATATATACTTTTTATAGGTAGCTTATTAATAAAGTATAGTAAAAAGGGCACACTTACTATATATACTACTTAGATTTTTTAAACCTTAGCTAACTTTTTTTAGCCTACTAGTTATAATATAAGGTTAGTATAGCTATAGTAGACAGTGTATTTAGTTATATTAAATATAACTTTATTATTCTTTATCTAGGGCTTCTTTAAGAAGATATCTTAGCCTAGGTTAAGTATAATATATATATAGATACACTAGTAATAACTACTTAACTTTAACTTAAACACTACTATACCTTTAGTTATTATAGGCTAAGTGTTATTTATAAATCCCCTTAAGAGGGTCTTATACTATAAGTTATATAGAAAGCGCTTTTAGTATATAAAGTAGCTACTTACTATTATATAGGTATTATAGCTAGTATTAGTAAAGGCTTAAATATAGGAACCTTTATTAATATAGGCATCTAGTAGTACTAATAGTCTAATTATTTTCCTATTATATAAAAACTTTCTTAACCTTTATATTCTTTACTTATTAGCTTTAGGGCCTAATTTTACCTTAGAGTTACTTTTTTTCTAAGTCTTTACTATTAATGTTCTTCTCTTTATTATTATCTAATAAAAGCTTTTTAATATATATAAAGGCTACTATTTTAGCTATATATACTACTAGTTATATAGTAGTATATTATTTAGTAATATATCTTTTCTTCTAGTAGTAGAAGTATACTTAGGTATCTTTATATATACTACTATACCTTATTAGTGTTTTACTATTATTCTTATAAGAATAGTTTTTAATACTTAGTTTTTAAATAGACCTTACTATTATAGTATTACTATTAGTGTCCTTATATAAAGGAAGGCACTACTTTTAAAGGGGCAAAAAAGGTCTTTAACCTTTTAGGATACTTTAGTAATTTACCTAACTTACTTATTATAGTTATCTAAAAGAAAGACACTTACTAATATAGTATAAATATATAGTAAAAGTGTATTTATAAGAAATATAATATATATATTATAGTCCTAGGACTACCTACTAGCCTCTGTTAGTGTCTTTTTAAACTTAGGGTAAAAGAATAAAAAGGTTTTATTATCCTTTATATAAATAAAGACTAGTATACTAGCTATATACTACTTTATATTAAGGTTACTATAGGTATACTCTAGGTACTATAAGAATTATTTAAGGTTATAGTTATATTATTTACTACTTTACTAGTAAAATATAAAATAATATATTATAGTCTAATCTCTAGGTATATATTAATAAAGTACTATACTTTATAATTATTTATAAAAAGAGTATAATTAAGCTTTATTTTATTATATATTTATTATAATATAAAGAAAAGTTATAGCGTAGGCCTAAGAACTTCTTAGGTAAAAGTAATAGCTTTTAGGCCTATAATTAAGAGCTAGCTTCCTACGTAGGCATAGTAGGTGCCTATATAAATTTAATAGGTGTTTATATAGGCCTAGCGCCTATAGATATAGGTTTAGTGCTCTCTTATATAGTTACTATACTTTTCTTTACTAGTGTTATAGTACTTTATTTAATACTATTATATTAGCTTAGAGACTTAGGATAGTATTATATATTTTAAGTAAGGCCTTGTTATAAAAGCTACCTCCTCTTACACTAAAGTAGGTATATTACTAAGCTTACTTATTAGTTAGTTAAAAAGTCTAGATATATAAAAGGTTAGTACTACCTTTTAATAGGTGTATAGTAACTTAATATAATTAATCTAGACTAAGGAAGAAAGGTTATTTATAGTAGTATATATCTTATATATATAAGGTTAAATAAGGGTACTAAGTAAGCATTAACTAAATATACTTACTTTACTAGCCTTATATATTATAGTAGGTAAAGCTTTACTACACTTACTATAGCTTTAGCCTATAATAAGTAAGCCTAGGTCTAGTAAAAGTACTAGTATTTAATAGTATAAGTCTTAAAAGAATAGCTATAAATAGTAAATGATTATAAAAGCTTTTAAAGAGAAAAAATAGCTATTATATTATTATTAAGACCCTTAGTATAGTTAGTATAACTATAGCCTTAGCTTTAAGGTATCTATATATTTATCTTATTATAGGCTTACTTAGCCTATAATAAATATAATTAATATAATAAGCCTATAAGTTAGTATCTAGGTATATAATATATATATTATTATTAAAGAGTAGTTCTTAGATTCCTTATTTACTTAATAAGATATCTATAATACTAAAGCTTATATAAACTAAGAGAAGCTAAGTAAATATTTACTAAATACTGCTTTAATTAAGCTATTTAATAAGAGAGATATCCTATATATAGTAAAGTAGGTAAATAATAAGCTAGACTACCTTATTAGCCTTGTCTAGACTTTTTTCTACTGCCTTTAAATATAGAAGTAATTCCCTAAGGTAATTAGTTTTAATAATACTTATAATACTAATTACTTTAAACTTTTACTTTTCTAGGCTACTAAGTAGACCTACCTTAGATCTATTTATAACGCTATATTTAGCCTTATCAATAATAAAAGACTAGAGGGTTTTTTAGTTTTTCTTAGCTAGTATCTATTAACTTATAGACTAATACTTAGTCTATTACTTTACTATTATTATTATAGACTATAATAAATAAATAAAGGCTATATTAAATAAGTAGTTTACTAGTGTCTAGTAATTAGAGAGTTTAAAGAAAATATAAAATCCAATATAATATAAAAATATAATATAAATATAATATAATATAATATAAATATAATATATATATTTGTATTATATTGTATAGGAAAGACAATATATGTATTTGTATTTATATTATATTATATCTGTATTATATTTTATATAATATATAACTATATAATATAAAAAATAGAAATAATTAGAAATTAGTAAATTAATTATATATAGTACTATTAACCTTCTTTTATAGTATAGTATTATTTATATATTTTATTTAAAATATAGTATACTTAAAAACTAAGATTTAGTAAAGTTTATTAAGTATTATTTATAAGTATTTACTACTATATAAGTAATAAAGATAAAATAACCATATATTACTTAAAGTATAATATATTAATATACTATAACTATACTAAAGTTACTATTAATAACTAAATATATACTAACTAACTATATAATAACTAACTATATAATAACTAACTATTAAGACCTAACTATATAATAAATAATAATATAATAAATAACTTTTAATATCTAACTATATAATAAATAACTATATAATAACTAACTATATAATAACTAACTATATAATAACTAACTATATAATAACTAACTATATAATAACTAACTATATAATAACTAACTATATAATAACTAACTATATAATAACTAACTATATAATAAATAGCTTTAAATAGCTAACTAATTAATAACTAACTATATAATAAGTAACTATTAATAACTAACTATATAGTAATACTATAGAGTATAGTATTAGTTATAATTATTATAACTAGGAAGAAAGTAGTATAAATAAGGTTTTAAATTATAATATTAAAGAAGTAAAAGGATACTATATTACTAATATTATTCTAAATACTTTTTATAGTAATAATATTAGAAATCTTAGTATTAGTAACTAAGTAACTAAGAGTAAATAATAATATAACTACTTTTATATATATATATAAAGAAGTATTAGTATTAGTATTAATAAAACATTTTTTTTTAATATATAGATATATATATAAACCTACTAATATATTTTTACTTATATATTATTAGACTACTATATAAATATATATAAAAAGAATTAATCTTGTATTTTTTCTTTGTATTTTATATAATATATAAAATATAATATATATATTTATATTT
Source organism: Colletotrichum navitas (assembly GCF_030913465.1). Taxonomy (NCBI): domain Eukaryota; kingdom Fungi; phylum Ascomycota; class Sordariomycetes; order Glomerellales; family Glomerellaceae; genus Colletotrichum; species Colletotrichum navitas. Next base: position 8,315 of record NW_026850771.1, read on the forward strand.
ATATTATATTATATATAGGAAAAAATATAATACAAATACATATATTATATTATACTAGAAAGAAAATATAAATACATATATTATATTTATATTATATTTATATTATATTCTTTTAATACTCTACTAGTAATAACTCTATATCTACTATATTAACTTTAATATTATACTTAAGGCTAAGTAGAAGTAGCTTAAGGACTACACCTATAGTAGTAATAGTAGTAAGTCTAATAATAAAGCCTATTAGCTAGTAATATAAGTAATAGCCTAGCTTAGTAATAAAGACTAGGCTTATATTAATATACTAGTAGATAAGCTACTTACTTATATATATTATAAGGTCCTTATAATATAGAAGCTAGTTATTTTTACTAAGACTAAGTATACCTTTAAGAAAACTTAGACTAAGCTCTATAAACAGTTTATTAACTAATACTTAATCCTCTAGTACCTCTATATAATATACTTACTTTTAAGGGTATAGTAAGCTTACTACTTTATTTAAAAATACTAAAACTTTAGTATTTATATTACCTCTAGTATAAAGTTAAGTAATAATAATATTAAAGGCTATTTCTTAAATAGTCTTAGTTACCTATATTAACTTATTAATATTATATAAGATATAATTAGTAATTAAAAGCTATACTTTAATAAATATATATAAAAGATAAAGTTCTTTAAGGCTAAAAGTATATAGGTCTTTACCTTAAGCTCTTTAGTAAACTTTATATACTACTTTTCTTAAAGTGTTTAGTGTTAATTAAAAAGTAATACTAGCTAGTAAAAAAGGTAATACTTTTTAGTAAAAGACTATTTCTAGACCTTATTAAAGAATATAGTCTAGACTATACTATCTTAACTAAGCTTAGTATTTTATACTACTATAAGATCTTTACTAAGATACTTAATTTAGTAGCTTTTAGTAAGTAAGAAGTATATCTTTAGTAGTATCTTTAATAAATATCTTCCTTTAATCTTTACTACTAAATCCTTAATCTAAAGATTATAGTATCTTTTTATAGTAGGCTAAAGAATATAGTATAGCTAGTCTTATTATAGCTAGCTTTACCTTTAGAGGGCTAGTTAACTAGCTAAACCTTTACTAAAAGTTATAGCTAAAGTATAAGTAGTAAAAAGTAATACTATTTACTTAGAAGTAAAAATAAGTCTATATAAGAAGTAAATTAACTAAGTTAAAGCTAGATTTTAACTTTATCTTAGTAATAAATAAAAAACTAGTCTAGTATTCTTAGTAAAAAAAAGATAATAAAAATTATATAAGTAAATAGCTACTTTAGCCTAGTATTTAAAGGATATAAAGTTAGTAAAAAATAGTTAGTAGTAATAATAAATCTTTATAACTATAATATAAGAAAGTAGCTAAGTAGTAAGCTTTTTAAATATAAAAAAGGTTATTTTTCTTAGAGTAAATAGAAAACTAGCCTAGTAAAAGGGCTAACCTTTATAGCTATAAAAAGTAAGCTTAATAGAGGGGCTCTTTTTATAGCTATAGAAAGTAGGCTTTATAGGGAGGCTCTTTTTATAGCTATAGAAAGTAGGCTTAATAAGAAGGCTAACCTTTATAGCTATAGAAAACTAGCTCTATAGGGGGCTCTTTTTATAGCTATAAGAAGTAGGCTTAATAAGAAGGCTAACCTTTATAGCTATAGGAAACTAGCTTAATAGGGGGGCTATTTTCATAGCTATAGGAAGCTAGCTTAATAGGGGGGCTATTTTTATAGCTATAAAGATAGCGCTTTTTATAGAGGCTATTTCCTATAGCTATAAAAAGAACCTACTTATAGAGCCTATTTCCTACAGCTATATAGGTTAATTAGTTAATAGTAGAATAAAATAGTAAAATAGTAGTGTTAGTGTAATTACCTTTACTATCTTTAAGGGGATATACTGTTTTTTTAGGCTAATAGAAGGCATAGAAAGCGGCGCCTAGATAAGAGCAGCGCCTATATATTAATTTATAGCGCCTATATATTAATTCTTATAAATTAAATATATAATAATTATACTTAGATAAGTTAATAATTAATATATATAGAACTAGTGTATTCTCTTAAGAATTACTACTAGTTAGCTAGTGTATAAAGAAAATACTTTTATATTTTATAATAAAATAGTTTATTAAATATTAAGTGTTATTAATTATAAGAAAGTACTAGAATTAGAAATAAATATTATAAACTTAATACTAATAGTAGTAAAATACTGTAGTCTATTATATTAGGTATAAAGTATATATTAGAATAGGATATTCTTAATAAAGCCTAGTATACCCTAGTAGTTTATAGTCTAGACCATTTATAAGTTAAAAGACTTAAGGAAATACTAAAGTCTATAAGACCCCTAAGAGAGTAATAAGAAGTAAAATTATTATACTTAAAGGCTTCTCTTAATAAAGATAAAAAAAAACAGCTTAATAATATAAATATTACTTTAGTAAAGAATAGTAAATAAAAAAGTCTCTTAAGGCCTAGCTAAAGTATATAAAGAAGTAAAAAAAAGTAAAGTTACTATTAACCTTAATACTTACTTTCTAAGTATAAAGTTAATTATTATAGTAAAGTAAAAAGTAACTAAAGAGAAAGTAAAAAAGGTAGTAAGAAAAGTAATAGCTAAAGTAATAAAAGTAGTAGTAGATACTAAAAAAGTACTATAGTTAGTAAAGGTAGTAAAAGTAGTAGTAAAGGTAGTAAAAGTAGTAGTAAAGGTAAAAGTAGTAGTAAAGGTAAAAGTAAAGATAAAAGAAGTAATAGTAGTAGTTTTATAAGTTATATTAATAAACTTAGACTTTTATAGATAATAGTCTATTCTTAGTAATAGATTATTATATAGTAAAAATAAGGTATTTTAGGGTAGCCTGTCTTTATAGGTAGCCTAAGTTATAGGGTAAGGTCTTTACAGTGTAACTAAGTCTTATGTTTAGAGCCTTATAACACAAGATATTATATTTCTATTCTCTAGTGTGTGCCTACAGAGGATTAGCTGTTCTTACTATTTGGTACCAGGGAGATGTTGTCAGCTTAGTAGAGCAGGAAGCTAGACTTTGGTCGTTGCATCTTAATGCTAGCCTACAGTGTTTAACAGAGCGGCTTAAAGTATCTAATAGAACATTAGTGCAATCGGTCGACTGCGTACAATCTTTAAAGCATTAACAATTAAGGTTAGCAGCCTATTCTTCTTATACGTGCCTAAAGCCAGACACATCCTTGTACCTGGACATTGCCTTCCAAATGAATCCTGAACACCCTTTCTTAAATGTCGACCTAGGATTGTTCAATCTTTCTACTGTCAACCTGCCGCGCTTTATTGACCGCAGTCAAATACCGGCCTACCATTTTGACAGTTAGCGCCCAAACACCCAATTTATTACAACAAAAATGAATGCGGGCTCATGGAGGCATCAAATGAGAAATATGGTCACTACTCGCCTCCTTAAAGTTCTTACGGCTCTTTAGTGATTCCTATTCAGCATCCTAAAGTCGCAGCCATCTAGCGTGGAAGAACATCTAGACTTACGAAAGACTGGGCTGTTCCGACGACACTAGAAATCATCCTTCTTAGTAAAGGATTGGAGCAGGGGCGCGCCTGGTGTTGACAGTAGCAGTGTAGGTTTAGTGCATCCACGTAACCTAGGAAAGGACAATATAGGCCAGACAAGCGCATCACATTAAACCGGAATCATCCTATTTTCTTTCCTAGGCTTCTTTTCTTCTCTGGATACCACTCCTCTTTTATTAACACCCTACAGTAATTAATAGAAGGGTAACAGTCAGGCTATTAGCACTATATAGCTCAGATAAAAAACCCCAAAAACTATACATTGCTGTAACTGAGCCTCCACAGGGTAGTTGTTAGTCATAAGCCCCCTAAACCTCACAGTGTTGTGCTGGCAAGGGAGATCTAGGTATAAGATACATAAGACGCTTAAGTAGCCTCTAGCAAAACTCCCGGGGCGGCAAATCAGTAAGAACCTATTTCCCTCTGTTGCCCTCTGTTGCTCCTGCTGCCCCCTGCTTCCCTCTGCCTCCCTCTGCTCTCTGTTGCTTCTGCACTGTGTTGCTTTCTGTTGCTCTCTGTTACCCTCGAATGCTCTTGGCTTAATATTCTGCTATAGATTCCTAGGATCTATTCTTGATTATTATCTAATTAATGCAACCAAGTAAAAAAGTCTTTATATTCTAACAAGCTAAAAGGGACAGGCGCTAAAAGACACGCTAGTCAGTTGTCTAATTATAACAGGGGCACGGACACTGGAGAGTCTACGCATAAGATTTCCCCACTGTGACTTTGTTGCTCGCAACTTCCGTTCTGGCTTCGCGTCTCCTCCAGTCGCTTGCTCCGGAACAAGCAGTCTCTGAAACCGTATGGTCCCCTGATGCAGATAGTGCCTATTTACGCACTTCAATAGGTCTAGCCGGACTGGCCGAAGCTGGAAGACCCACTCTTACTTATTAGAATGCTGCGCCAAAAACCCCCTACTCATGTAGTCGGTATTCAGCGTTGCACATCTGACTAATACCCCCGGGTATATTATAGGCCATCAGGATCACCTTATTAAGCTATCCTTCCACTAGAAAATGCCGCACAAGTTTTTTTGTTATTGTGCTATGTTGTTTTTATAGCGTTTTCTCCCAAGGAACCAGTTAAATGTCTTGCGCTAGGATGTTAAGACTAAAATATTACATGGTTAATATTAGACCCCGAAGCATTGAATTAATCTAAAAGCATAAACATTTAGTTAATCTCTGTGGTAGCAAACCCGCACTACTAGGCAACTGTGGCCGTGCTTCTCCGATTAGCTCCACTAACAGTACTTCTAGATTCTCACGCACAACCAGGTAAACAAAGTATAATAATCAAGGTGTCTTGTCCTTTCAAACCTTATTCTACAAAGCATAATATATTACAGATCTTTGTTTACACTAGTCTTACTTATCAGCAATTTGTCCTTCTTATCTTCTTATCTTCAACATGCAGTTCCTTAACACAGCTGTCTTGATTTTCGGTCTATTAAGTGCAGCATGCGCTATAGCAACCCCGGCTAGGCCTTACAAAGCTGATAATCTCGAGACTACTGATGTCAAAGCTGGTGATCTCCAAGCTCAATACGAAGCTTATGATCTCGAACGTCGCAAACCTACAAGAACCAGACCCAAAAGGCCCAACAGACCTCAACGCCAGAAAGTTTGCAAGAAAACCGATGAGTGGTGCGCTTCTGATAGCGAATGTTGCAGCAAGAGTTGCGAAAAATCCTTAACAAACACGTGCGACTAAGTATTGTTACTCAATATTAGTGTAACGCTTTAATGTTGGTACCCTGCCCCTTTTGCCCTATATATAACCTTATAATACTAAACTCAAGTAGTGTTATTGCTGTCGCTTTAAAAATAGCATTAATAGGGCTTAAACTACACAGAATCTAGTTTTAAATATATAGGATATAAGAGGTTATTTTTGTTAAAGTGTATAGATACAGTAGTTAATTACAGCAGTCTCCCTAGTTAATTAGGCGTATATTAATAGTGTAACTATTAGTAAATTTACTGTAGTTATAGCCTTGAATTTATAACCTTTTAAGCTATATATTCGTTGTCTAAAACACTACTTTTAAGTAGGGAAATCTAGGTAGCTAATAATAGTAATATTTAGCTAGTTTTAGTAATAGTTAATTACTACACTTTAATATACCCTCTTTAAATAAAGCTAGTTAAAGGTTTAATTTACTAATCTATAGTTAATAAGCTAATATTACCTAAAAACCTTAACCTTAATTACTTTTACTTACTATATAGGTATTAACTATATATAAGATAAATAACTAAAACTAAAGTATATTCTATTGTCTATTGCCTCTTGTTAAGAGAGGTAACCTAAATACACTATTTACACCTATACCTAGCTTTTATCCTATATTAATTATTTAGCTCCTTGTTACTACTTACCCTGCTTTACTACTCTACTATTACACTTTACCTTTGTACTATATTACTTTATATTACTTATTAAAGTCTTACTTCTTTAACTTAATCTATAATAGCTAGTTAAAAGGCTATATAAAAAGAAGTACATAAATAACTTAGAAAGTCTTTATAAGTAAAACTATTTTTATATAGTATAATATTATAGTGTACTTTAAACTATAGTATCTTAATATTATTAGATATAAGTTACTCTTTATTATTAATAATAAGATTATATAATATAGTAAAAAGATTAAATAGATTAATAGTATTAATATTAAATTCTTTTTCTAGTGAATAATATTTTTCTTTTTCTAAGTCGTCTAAAAGTATAAAAAAAATAAAGAATATGAAGTTATTAGTAAAGTATACTAAGTTAACTATATTTATTACTAGTATTATATAATTATTATTGATACTAGGACTAATATTATTATAGTTATTAACCTCTTCTTCTAGTTCTATATACTCTCTATAGTAAAAACTACTTTAAAGTAAAGATAAAGTTCTTTTATAGAATCTAGAGTATAATGTTTATATTAGTATAATAGTTATTATAAGGCTAGATTATTTAAAAAGTAATATAAGGTTCTTATAGCTTACTTTAAGATATAGTCTTACGTAGTTCTTTATATAGTTAAGTTAAGAATTAGAAATAGTATATTTACTTATAGAGATTAATAAGAACGCTCCTAGAATTAATATAGACACTTTATCTTTATAAAGACTCTACTATTTATTATTTTAATTAGTTCTAAAAAAAGCTATTAGTATAACTAAATTCTACTAGTCTTATAGAGAATAGCTTTCCTTCTCTTATTCTTTTTTATAATAAGGATAATTTATATAACCTTAGTTTTATTTAAACTACTTATTTATATATAGCTATTAAATAGGTATAAGGAGTTAATATATAAGTATAAGTCTTATATAGATATAAGATATATATACTTAAATTAGTCTAAAAAAGAAATATTAGTATAACTAAAGTCTACAAAATCTATATAAGATAGCTCTTTTTTTTCTATTTCTCTTTATAATATTCTTCTTTATAATAAAGTTAATTTATTTAATCTTAGGTTTATCTATAGTGTTTACCTACTATAGCTTTAGAATATATTTTATAATATAAAATATAACTATTCTAGTTTCTTACTATAGATTATATCTATAGAAAGTAACTAGTTATTAATTATAAGCTACTACTACTATCTAGCTACTTATTATTATTATTCTTCTCTAGAACTAGCTATTTTAGTACTAACTTATTCTATAAAGCTAGTAATCTTAAAAAGTAAAATAACGTTATAGCTAGACCTTTATTAAGTTTACTATAAGATATTTAATATTTTTTATACTATAAAATATATAATCTGAGTATAAAGCTAGTACTTTACTTTACTTACTATTTTCTTAAGAAGATAATAAGAACTTAGTAGGCTATTTTTCTTTAACTTTCTTAAAAGTATAATCTTTATCTTTCTTATAAATAGTTTTAGTAATCTCTCTATTTTACTACCTAGTAGTTTAATAGTACTTTTAATCTTATTTAATAAGTTATTAAGACTAATTAGTAGCTAATAATAGTAGTTTTTTAATAATAGAAGTATATTAATTAATAGTGAAAATAAAAAGGTCTTTAAGCTAATTTATTACTTTATTTACTGCGTTAAAAATTCTCTTTCTTTTAATTAAAAGACTTTTTTTAATATATATCTTTTTACTACACCTAAAGTAACAGATCCTCTTCTTCTTTAATAAGTTAAATCTTAAATTTACTAATTCTTAGTAATCTAGAAAACCTTCTTAATACTCTCTTTAGTTAAGTTAATATCTTTATAAAGGCTAATAGATTTAGTATTATAAAGTAGTATAAATAACGTATATTGTTAGTATATAGGTAATATAGCTAGAGGCAGTAGGTTATATAATACACTGCCTACTAGCAGAATCCTTTACCTTTGCCTATACGCAAAGGTACTACTACACTTGTGCTCCTACTTTACCTTGTTAATAAGTTAACTATTAATAACTAATAATTTAACTACCTTTTCTTAACCTTTATAATATTATAAGATAAAGATCCTTATTAATTAACTAGTAAAAACTAACATTAATTAATAGTTAATTATTACTAATAACTAGTAATTAATAAGGCTTACTATTATAGGAGTTTACTTAGCCTACTATAACTTAGTAGACTACTAACTAAGTTAAGTATTATTAAGGCTACCTTACTTTTATAAGAAACACTATAGTGTCTATTACACTATTAGAACCCCTTTAATAAGTAAAAATCTCTTCTATACTAACTATAGCGCTATTAAGAAGAGACACTTAAGTAGTAATAATTACTACCTTATTTAACTTTCCTCTTTATTTTTATATCTACCTTTTAGAAAACTATCTTTATTTACTTTATATATATAAAACTAACCTAGTACTATCTAGACTTATAAGTATAAGTTATATTAAAAAGAAACTTACTACTTAATTACTACTATAAAAGTTATATAGTAATTACTACTAATTAACCTTAATAACTAACCTTATAATAAGTTAATTTAGTAGTACTTTACACCCTAAGGTGTTTACCTCTATAATAAAATATATTAACTATAAGAAGTATAGCTAAGAAATCCTTCTTAATAAACAAGACCTCTCTACTATTTACTTCTACTTTACTTATTATATAGCTAAATAGGCTAAATATACCTTTATAGGTTATAAGCTCTAGAGGGACTTTTAATATTACTTTAATAAATAAGATAAAGACCTCTTTAGTGCTACTAGTAAAACACTACTATTAATTTTTTATAACTTCCTCTTTAACTAAGGCGTCTTTATACCTAAAGACTATTAATAAATTACCTTATACCTTATTACTATTATTAATAATAATAAGTTTTATATATAGATAGATAAAGAAGTTAAGAAAGTATAGTATAAGTTAGTAATATTTAATAGGCTTATTAAAATATATAATAGCTTCCTAAATAATATTTAATAAGGTTATATTAGCCTAGAGTAGTATAAGTAAAAACAGTAATAGTAACCTATTACCTATATAACTAAATAAAGCCTAGTACTATTTATAAACCTTAAGTAATAACTAGTAATAATATAGGCCTAACTTAATAAATAAGTATAGAAGTTATAGTAGTAAAAGCAGTAAACTCTAGTATTACTATAGTAGACTTAATCTATATAAGATTTACTACTTCTTCTATATAATATAATATAGGGACTATCTTAATAAGGTAATAGTTTATTATTCTTCTTTACCTATTCTTAATTATAGTAAGAACTCTTTACTTACTTATACACTAATCCTATAGAACCCTAAGGTATAGGATAACTACTATTAATTAAGAATAATGCTATTAGTAACTATCTTTCCTCTTAGTAATTAAGTACTTTAACTAAGATTATTACTAATAAATCTAAGTATACTAGTAAAATATATAATATATTTAATATTAAGTTAAACTTATTCTATAATAACTATAGTAAAATTAGTATTAAGAGACACTAAATAGTATTAGCCTTTTTATTAATACTTAAAGATAAAGCTTTTACTTTTTATTTTACCTAAATTAGTAGTAAAAATATCTAAGACCTTACTACTATAGTTACCTAAATAAGAGCTTATTTAAAAGCCCTAAAGCTATTTAGATATACTTTACTAAGTAGTAAAATACTACTTTTTACTATATTATATATAATAACCCTAAGAAGAGTAAGCTTAAAGTGCTTAAGAAGCTTATTAATAAGCTTACCTTAATCTAGTAAGTACTACTTAATAGCTACTATAATAATAAAGTCCTTTAATTTTAGCTATTAAATACTTACTCTAGGGTTTATAAGTATAAATTATACCTATTTAATTTAGTGTCTATATTAGAAGAAGTCTATAACTAACTATAGTTATTAGTAAATACTACTATAAAATATAATAATAAGGTTAGTTAGTACTAGGTAGACCTTAATAATTAATACTAGGTTAACTACACCTACTATAGCTAAGGGTATAACTAGTAATTTAGTAATAACTATAGTAATAGTAACTATTATAGTAATAATAATAGTAACTATAATACTAAGAAGTACTATATCTACTATAAGCTAGGTTATTAGTTAATAAAATATACTACTAATAAATAATATAAGGTATATTAATAATTTAAAAATAATACTAAGTAAAAGACTCTTTATTAACTATATATTAAACCTTTTTTATTAGCTATAAAGGTAATTACCTATAAAAGAAGAAGGTAATAAAGATAATAATAAGGACCTTAGTTACTACCTCTAAGGTAACTATACTTTTAATAGTAGTAAAGATAAACTAGAAGGTAATACTTTTATACCTCTACTATATTCTTTAGTAGTACTACCTTTAGTAGTAATAAGCTTACTACTAGCCTAGCTAACTAAGCTATCTATTACTAGTTAATAAAAGATAACCCTAATATAGTATTATTAGATCTAGCTACCTTTTTATATTAGATTATTACTTATTAGGTACTTTTTAAGGTATTCTACCTAATATAGATGTAGTAACCTTCTCTACTACTAGTTACCTATAAGTAACTACGTTATAGTAGATCTAACTATTAGTAATTATTAATATAGCTACTACTAGCTAAGTAAAGATCTAGTTTAGTAGTAGTAATACTATTTACTTAAAAGGCACTATAATAGTTACTATACTATTTAGGCCTATTACCTTTTATATAATACCTATAAATATACTCTTCTTGCTTTACTTAGTAAATATAGATTAACTATTATTTACTTTAATAACCTTATAAATACCCTTTAATAAGGTAACATTATAGTGCTAGTTATATAAAAATAAAGGCATCTATAAATACTTCTTAGCCTACCTAAACGTAGCCTTACTAGTTACTACTTAACTAACGTAGAGTTATAATAACTCTACTAATAATTTAAGTACTTATTAGTTTACTATCTTTATAAGGTTTTTATAAGGCTAGCTATAAGGTTAAGGTTAAGGCTATTAAGTACTTAACTAAATACTACTATTACTACTAGCTCTATAGAAAGTACCTTTATAATTTAAATTTACTTTATATAATAACTATTCTTTTAACTATAAGGTTATTATTAATATTATATATCTTAAAGGTAACTAACTAGTTCTTTATATTATTAATACTATAACTACCTTTAATATAGTATACTTTCTTTATAATATTTCTATAAAGACTATATAAGAGGCACTTTATTACTACTAGATTAATGTTTACTAAGGACCTCTAGACTAGATTATTACTAACGTAGGCAAGAACTTTACTATAACTAATTTTTATATAAAGCCTATGTAATAGGCATTAAAGTTAAGATTATCCTTATTAAGGTATACTACAGTATTAAAAAGGTTAAATAATACTATATAGTGCTTTAATAGGCCTATAAAATTATACGTAAAGAGTACTTAACTACTAACTAAGAATTTATCCTTTAGAGTGTAGTTAAAGTAGTTAATAACACTATAGGCCCTAATAGCCTTATATTAACCCTCTTAGTATTTAGCGCTTACCCCTATATAACTACTAACTTTACCTTATTACCTAACATTATTTAATAAGTAACTACTATCTAAAAGGCTACTAATAACCTCTGTAAAAGCTATATAACACACTAAGTTTATAAAGCACTTAAGGTATATAATAGCCTAGATACCTCTACTATTAAAGACCTACTATTAGGCAGTAAAGTATAAGTATAGTGTAAAAAAAGTAAATAGTCTAGTCTATACTGTCTACTATTTATTAATAGTAAAGATTACACTATTAATATTAATAGCCTATATAACTTCTATTCTACCTTAGTTAAACTTTACTACACTAAGAAGGAAATAGGTAAGCCTACTAATATAAATCCTTAACTTAACTAACCTATAGATACTAACTACACTAGTAAACGTATAAAGGATACTATTATTATTACTATAAGAACAAGAAAACCTATCTAAACAGTAGCCTCTCTTTCTCTATAGTATACCTATAGGTAACTATATAAGACCTTAGTTAATATACTACTATAGGAAACAGATAAACCCTCTAGTGCCTTCCTTTTAGCTAAAGAAGAAGCTAACTTAGTACTTATATAGTAACTATATAACTAAGGTGTTATTACTATACCTAGTAAACCCTTTAAATAGTTAGGCAAAAGTAAAATCTAAGGCCTTATTAACTATAGTATATTTAAGATTATTATATATAACCCTCCTATTTACTAAGGCTATATCTTTAAATTTACCTTATTAATAAAGTTAAAGAAAAGAATAATAAGCTATATAAAAAATTATAACTTATAGTATAAGGTTATAGTAATAATAGTAAAAAACCTTACTAGTTTAGTTACTTATAATTTAGAGAGCTAGCTAGTGTATAATTCTTACGCTTACCTTTTCCCTTATAGCTAATAGTAAGGTAATATAGCTATAAATATAACATAGGCCTATATATAGTTAACTTTATAACTTAACTACACTATCTATATATAACTTCCCCTTTAGATCTATAATTACTACCTTTAAGGTACTATTATAAAGGTTATAAAGCTATTATATAGCCTTACTAAAGTAAGTACCTATTAGTAAGTAATATATAACTACTACTACTATAAAAAACTTAATATAGTTATTACTTTATATAACCTATGCTTACTTCTTTTATCTATAAAAAACCTTAACTTTATAATAATTAAGATATAGATAGATAATATAATTAGCCTAACTAGCGTTAATTTCTCTAACTACAAGGATAATAAGCTTACTAAAGTAAAGCTCCTTATAGAAGAAAAAATTTTACTTATAGAGAATATACCTTTAGTATTTAACAAAGGAATTATCTTATTAAATTTAGCTAAAAATACCTTTATTACACTTTACTAGAAAGGCTAAGGTATAAAGTTAAGACTTATTAATAAGAAATTACCTATAGCCTAGTAAGACTATGTCTAGTAGTATACTTAAGGTATATATATTACTTTTATCTACTAGCCTAAAGTATACTTTAACCTATCTACTATAGCCTAGTATAAGAAGCCTAACAGTAAAGCTATTTAGTAACTTAACTAGAGAATCTAGTAGTAGATAAATATACTTAACTATAGCCTTACCTTTGTTTCTTTAACTTACTTAATATAAAGCTTTTTATATTTATTAATAAATCTTTTATTAATAATTATAACTTAACTTTATATTAAGATTTATTATCTTTTTTACTAATAAAGAGGTTAATAATAAGTAAAGTAAGTTTACCTTTTATAGTAATATCTTTATTTCTTATTAACTAAATCTAAATAAGTAATATAAAGTATTCTTATATTAAAAGTCTATAGTATAGTTATAGGCGTTAATATAGTGTACACTCTTTCTATAACTATTATAATAGTAGTAAATAAACTTAGTAACCTATTAATCTTTACTATTGCCTATACTAACTTATACTTACTATATAAGTGCCTAGTAAAGTTAAGTACTACCTATAAAAACGCCTAATAATTAATATTATAGCACTATAATAATTATATAAGTAATATAAGCTTTTTAAGGTATAATAGATCTATAGTAATAATAACCTTACTAATAGGTTTATAAAGTCTTCCTAAACTAAGTACTTAAGAGTCTTATCTCTTATAATAAGGCAAAAATATAGATAAAGGGATAAGTTATATGAACGTAATAGGAAACAACAAGAACAATAGGATATAGGATAATAAGCACTTAGAAAAGAAAATAGGTTATATAAACTATATAGATTAATAATAGTTAAATCTATTTAACGTAGGTATATACCTTTAATAGCTATAGCTAAAGAGAAATATACTTAAATAAGATAGTATAAGCCTACCTCTACTAAGTAAATAGATAAATAAATTTATAGTAGTATATAACTATAAAAAGTATAATACTTTTACTATTCTTGTTTTTATTACGTTTTTAGGCTTTTTAGGAGGAATAGGAGCACTAGTGACTTTTATTACATAAGAAAGTTACTAGTGTTAGTATATAGGTAATATAGCTAGAGGCAGTAGGTTATATAATACACTGCCTACTAGTAGAATCCTTTACCTTTGCCTATACGCAAAGGTACTACTACACTTGTGCTCTTACTTTACTTTATTAACAAGTTAACTATTAACAACTAATAATTTAACTACCTTTTCTTAACCTTTATAATATTATAAGATAAGGATCCCTATTAATTAACTAGTAAAAACTAATATATATATATAGTAAGTAGCCTATTATAGTAAGTAGCTTACTTCCTCTTACTTTTTACCTCTTTAAGCTTTATACTAATATTTCTCTATATATAAATATATAATCCTCTTTAATTAAAAGCTATATTATCTTTACTATTTAAGCTATTAAAAAGACCTAAAGATATCTATATAAAAGGTAGCTACTATTTTTAAGGTCCCTTAAAGTTTACTTTATTACTAATACACTAGATATATTATATAAGATAAGATATATCTAAAATTAATAAAGTTATAAAAGTAAAAGAGAAGCTAATTCTTAAGAGGGTTAGTAACCTAATTAATTAAAGCTTTTCTCTATAATAAGAAGGTATATAAGATATAGCTAACTAACTCTTAAATAAATATAATATAATATATAATAGACCTTAATAAGTAAAGTAGTTTATATAATAATAACTATAATTATAAGTATAATTTTAAGATTAAATTAACTATTAGAGGGCCTTAGCTAAAGATTCTATAATTAAATAAGGCTAGTTTATACTTATATAAAATATAATTATTAAGTAAAAGATAAAGGATTATAATATCTATAATTTTAAGAAAACTAAGTTCTTAATAAGAATACTATTATATATAAAAGTTATTATAACTTCTAACTAATATAAAAGGTCTTATATAAAGTAGCCTAGTAATTATAAATAGGCTTTTATTATTTAAGATATATATATAGATAGCTAAGTAATATCTTTATATATTATTATAAAAAGTAAATATTACCTCTTCTTTTAGTACTAAAATAGCTAATTTTTAGTAAATTAGTATATCTATATAAGTATAAATAAATAAATAATAAATAAGATTAGCCTAGATTAGTTAAATTATTTTAACTAGTATATAAAGTCTTATATAAAGAGTACTTATTACTTTCTAATCTTAGATAGCTATTTTAGCTATAGATTAACTAAATTTAATAACTACTATAAAAAATATTACTACTTTATATGTACTTTTTTACTTATTATATAAGCCTTAGCCTTTTAATATTAGCTATTTTAGGCTTTTAAAAAACTTATATAGTATAAAGTTTAAGGAAATAAGATAAATATAAATTATATATATTACTAAAGATAACTTCTTTTTACTTTTAAAGTAGTATTTCTTACTTTAATAAGTAAAACTAATATATAAGTAAGTTCTTAGTATACTAGTCTTATATCTTTTAATCCTAGAATTATTATTCTTTACTTATATTTAAGCTAAAGATATTAACACTAGTAGCCTTATATTTAATTAGCTTAGGCTTATAAGACCTAAAGACACTAATAATAGTAATTAAAGGTATATAAAGCTTTACTTTATAAAAAAAAAGATTAAAGAGTATAAAGAAAGTTTACTAACACTAATATATAAGGTAATTAACTTATAGTTAAAGGGTATTAGTAAGTTAGTATATTAACTTACTATTATTAAGGTAGAGAACTATAAGCTTTATATAAGAATAAAGATACTTAGTAAACGCTAGTAGGCTAAAGAAATATAACTATATCTTAGATAGTTACTTAATATAACTAAAGTAAAGGCACTATAAAGAGTAGAGAGTTTAGAGAAAATATAAAATATAATATTATATAGAATTATAATATAAATATAATATAATAAAATATAAATATAATACATGTATTTATATTATATTATATAGAAAAAGAAATATATATATTTATATTTATATTATATTATATTTATATTATATTTTATATTAAATATAATAATATAATATAAAAAAGTAAAAATAATAAAAAGTTAATATATAAATAAGGAATAATATAAGTTAATTCTTTTTTATACTATAGTATTTTTTATATAATTTACTTAAAATATTATATACTTAAAGACTAAGATTTACTAAAGAGTATTAAGTAATATATAAATAATAATAATAAATTAACTAACTATTATTAAAATTATAGTATATTAAGTACTCTTAAGTATATTATAAAATTACTAACTATATAGAAGATTTATATATAATAACTAACTATCTAATAACTAACTATAAAATATCTAACTATATAATAACTAACTATAAAATAACTAACTATTTAATAACTTAATATATAATAACTAACTATCTAATAACTAGAATCCTCTTCTATTTCTTCTACTTTTTGTATATCTTCTATTTCTTTATCTCTTATTCCTTTCTCTATAATACTCTATTCTTCTTTAGACAAGTATTTAAATTCTATATTAAATAAACTACTATATATCTTAGGTATATAAAAAGAGCTATCTAAACCCTCTAAATTACTAGATTATTACTAGCCTTTTAAAAGCATTAATTTCTTTCTAGTATTATTTATTAAATTAGTTCTTCTTTTAGTAATAATATTACTAGACTAGTTAAAACTACTTTCTACTACAGCAGAAGTAAGAGGTATAGCTAAGTATTTTCTAGCTAATATAGATAAAATAGGAAATTTCTCTATATTATTCTTTTACTACTCTAAAGAATTTACCTAAATAATAGTTAGTATATATTATATAATAATATATTAAATATTTTAAAATATTATACTTATAAATAAATCTTTAATAGTTTTTAAAACTAGTTAACTATATAAAAAGTCTTACTTACTTTGTTTTCTATAGGGGATAAAGAATAGTAATTTTCTAATTTATTTTTTCTTATTTTAGCTACTTGTTGTTTACTTTATATAGGATAAAAATACTTAAATTCCTTAGGCTTAGGCTTAAGAATAAGCATTTTTAATTTATTTTTACCTATAGGTCCTTCTCTAGGCTTAGATAAATCTATAGTAAATTTATCTACTTTTTTACTAGTACTACTATTAGTAAGATTAGAAGAAGAATCAGAGTTATAGTTATTATTCTTAATTTTAATAGTTTTATTTAAACTAGGAATATATAACTCTTCTTTATAATTTTTCTCTAGATCTTTAATAATCTTTTATTTTAGCCTAAAATATATAAGTTAGTATATTATAACTATAGTTAATATTATAAGTAACTATAGTAACTATAAGAATATTAATATAGTTTTTATAGTTAAGTTACTTACTTATTATATTCTTCTTTCTAATCTTCCTTTACTTTTACCTCTAAGTTAGCTAAAAATATAAATAAGTCTTTAAATAAGTATTATTAAAAAACTATTGTATATTCTACTTAGGCTCTAAAATAAAGCCTAAAATATAAGGCTTAAATTTAGGATAATTTATATATATAATAGGTAAAGAAAAATAAGCATTAAGCTTATTATTTCCTTTTTCTATAGCATCTATAAAGTGCTTTGTATAAGGGTCTTATAGTTTATTACTCTATAAGATATATTAGTAAGTTTAATAAAATATTAATAAATTAATAATATTAAATACTTAACCTTAATTATATTATTTAATATATTTGTAGTAGTTTATTATATTAATATAAAGGGTTAATAACTTACTATATCTCCTATTATAGGCTTTTATTATTCTTTATAATAATTTAACTCCGTGCTAAAGTTAAATTAATATTAGTAATCTAAAATAATAGCTTATCTATAGTAGTAAAGCTTTAATATTATATTTATATAGTAGGGGCATAAAAGGCTTCTTATAAATCCTTAATATACTGTAATTATAACTAGTTTCTTAGAATTATAGCTTTAAATATAGGGTTTTTAGTACTAGACCTTAAGGTAATTAAGGCTAGCTTTAATTCTAAAGTAGTACTAATTATTATATATATAGAATTCTATCTAGTATTATTACTTATTAATTTATTAGTTAATTAATATATATATATATATATATATATACTAAGTTAACAAGTAACTTATTTTATAAACTTATAAAGAGGTATCTTAGTTTTATTATAGTTATAAGGTATAGTAAGATCTTTAAGCTTCTTATTATACTTAATAGCTTATAAGAATTCTTTATATAAACTATTATTATTTTTAAGTAAAATAGCTATTCTTTTAATAACGCCTATAATACTTAACGTTATTAAATAAGAATTAGTATATATTAAATTATTATTATAGATTTATTATTATTAGTAAGTTACTAATAAGAAAGTTAGAGACTTACTAGTATTTATCTTTAAGACCTCTTCTTTTTCTGTATTATTTAATTCTTTAATTTCTCTATTATAATCTTTATAATAGCAATATTCTTAAACTCTTTAATAATAGTATCTTTAGTAAATATATTAATAAAGGCATTAATAATATCTTTAGTAACTATATTTAATACATGTGTAGTACATCTAATATTAAATATATTATTATTATAAGATAACTTATAGTTATTAATAATATTAGATAAAAAGGTATTATTATTATAGCTATTATCCCTAATAAAGCTATAATAAGTTAGTTAGTAGTTTATTATAAAGATGTTATTAATAGATTAAATACTTACCTTATTACTTTACTAAAAGGAATATTATAAGCCTCTATAATATTAAACTTAAATACTTTACTAAGATATATATTAGTATATACACTATCTAAAGTCTTAAAGGCTATTATAATTACTAGTATATATATAATATATATTTAATATAATATATTAGTATTTAAATAATAAAGAGTTAAATACCTAGGATTTTATAGTCTAATATAAAATCACTATTAATAAAAGTACCTATAACACCTAGGTAGCCTTTAGGGTCTATAGAGGTCTATATATCTAGTTATAAAGATATATAACTATAGTTATTAAAGTAATTACTTAAGTAAAATAATATAGTGTCTTTAGTAGTATTAAATAAAGTATTAATACTACTTATTACTTTACTATAGTATAACTTAGGACTATTACTATAATAAAATACATAAGTTAGTTAAATACTATTATAAGTCTTAAAAGATTATTTTTTACTAGTTAACTTATAGAGTAAAATATTCTAATAAATTATTAAAGTTATTAAAAGTAATAATATAAAAAGGTAAATTATTCTTAATTAAAAACTTAATATAGTTTATAACTATGATCTCTAGTTTAAAAATAGTGTTTAAAAGCCAAGGTTGTTTAAAGTTACTATATATAGGACTATTACTTATAAAGTTATAATTATTTACTTAACTTATTCTATTATTTCTACTATTAATCTAGTGATTAACTAAAGAAAGTTTAAGAGTTAGTTAAGTAATATATAAATATATATATATATAACTTACTATATATTTTAGAAGGATCTCCTTCTTCTTCTTCTTTAATAATTATATTAGGATGTTTATATTTATAATGTACTTGCTTTACACTAGCTTAAAATCTTTTAGCCTTAGATTTAAAGCTAAAGTTATAGTTAGGTATATTATATTTATATATAATCTCCTTAGGTTTACTATAGTTAATAGTACTTAAATTATAAGTAAATAGCTTATTTACTATAACATAAGAATTTATAGGCTTAATAGTATAAGTAGAACTATTTTCTAATGTAGTAGTTAGAAAAATAAGGCTCCTAGGCCTTACTAGCCCTCTATTATATATAACTATAAAGGTTTAACCTATAGTTATTACTTACTATAGACTACTTAATATTTTTCCTTTTTCTTTTTTTTCTCTAGGCCTCTTTATTAATATTATAAGTATCTTTTTTATTACAATATAGTATTATTATAAAGTAATTATTTTACTAATATAGTCTTTATTAATTTAAGGTAATTAAAAATAAAAAAGACTAGTAAGTTACTTTTATAAGTGTATATATATATATATAGACTTATTATTAATTTATTACTAACTTATTATACTATAGCTTATTACTTCTATCTAAAGCCCTTTACCTAAAGGTAAAAAGTAGCTTATTCTTAAGACCTTATTACTAATATTTACCTTAAGTATACCTTTATTATACTAGTCTATAAGTTTAACTTATACTTATATTATAGTAGATTTATAGTTAATATTAAAGATAGTTTTTCTTTTTTATATTACTTATAGGAATAAAGATTTATCTCTTAGTAAGCCTTATCTAGTATTCTTATTATTAATTATATACTAACTACTAGTGTATTTAGAAAATATAAAATATAAAAATATAAATATATATATTTATATCTATATTTTATTATAAAGATATATAGTTTTTTTACTAATTATGTTAAATATATAAAAACTATATATAAATAGGTTATTATTTACTTAGTATAAAACTAGTGTATTTTCTTAATAATTACTAATAGTTAACTAGTATATAGAGAAAAAAGTTTTATATTTTATATAAAAATAGTTTATTAAATATATACTATTATTAACTATATAGAATTACTAAAATAATAAAGGAATACTATAAAATTAATACTAATAATAGTAAAATACTATAGTTTATTATATTAAGTATATAGTTTATATTACTTACTTAAGCTTTAAATAAAATATAAAAATATAATAAAGAATTATAATAAATAGTATAGTAAATCTAGATATAAAGATAAACCTTAATAATAAAGTCCTAACCTTAACCTTAACCCTAACTATAATATAACTTTAAGAAATATAAGATTATATATATATAATTATAGATATATACTTTATTTATTTTTAACGTATATATATAGTAAGTAGATAATTATAGTAAGTAGACTACTCCCTTATTGTACCTTAAAGTATACTTTTTTAACTATTTCTTAAAAGTCTAAACCTTATTAGAAATAGATGTAACTTTAAAGAGAGCTATTAATAAGAGTTAGAAAGTAAGAAAGAATATTATAGAAATTCTTATCTGACCTTAACCTTATAACTAGACTTTACCCCTTATTAGTAAGACCAATAAGAGAAAGTTAAGGTTAAAGTAAGACAATAACTTCTATAGTATTTTTTCTTAAAATATAACTCTTATCCTTATATAATAGAGAAAATAGACCTTATTAGTCTATTTTTTAAAAAATAGTTAAAAAAGTACCCTTAAGGTACAATAAGGGAGTAGTCTACTTACTATAATTATCTATTTACTATATAGGTATATTAAAGAGTTATACTTTATATATAACTTATATAGACTTATTAAAAGTTATTTTCTTATAAGTTCTTTATTTTTAAGAGTATTAATATACTTTTAGGTTAATAAGGTTTAAGGTAGGGTAGTAATATAACTTAGTCTAGGGTACTTTTAATAAACTTAGTTAACTTAGAAAGAATAAGTTAGACTTAGCCTTAGTAAGGCTATTATAAGGTAAGGTTTTAGAAATACTAACACTTTTATAACTAGACTTCTTATAAAAAGTTAATATATATATTATATAAGGTTAATATATACTAATATAAAAGAGTCTAGTATATATTATAAACTTAATTACTATATAAAAAACACTATAACTAGTTTTTATTCTAAATATCTTTTAATAATAATATACTTATATAGTTATAAGTATTTCTTTTAAATACTTATTTAGTTTTATACTTTTTTATTTATTAAGTTTAGTTTTATTAAGTTAACTTATTTTATTAAAAATAGTATAAAATAGTAAAAAGTACTTAAAGATAAAGCTTATTTAGTAGTACTTATATATATATATATAACCTTAATATATAACTATAAGATTAAAGTATTAATATTTCTTTACTTATAGTCTATAAGTATTTAAGTATTAAGTAAGAACTAATAGCCTTATTAAGAGTTATTATCCTAAAACCTACTTTATCTTTAATAGTATTAAATATACTAATAGTTTAGTAAAGCTAAGATAAAGTTTATAATATAAGGTTATAATATAAGTTATCCTAGGGTACTCTTTTCTAGGTTTTTAACTTAGTAAAATAATATATATAGAAACCTAACTTAGAGTAACTTAGCTAATATAACCTATAATATAACTACTATTTTTACTTTAACTAGAACTACAATAAAGTTAAGATATTAATATATAAAGTATATAGTATATAATAGTTATATTTATAAGAAATGAAACACCTAGAGTAAGGTTTATTATAGAAAATAATATAATAATATATATTTCTTTTTTAACTATCTATTTAACCTTAGTTATTTACTATACTATTTATTTAAACTTCTTATTTAAAATAGTAGAGAATATAAATAAAATAGTAAACTAATAAAACTTTAAGAATAATATAACTAATTAATAGAGTTACTATTATTACTAGTACTTTTAGTATAACTAATAGATATTATATCTTCTTCTTCTTCTATATTTTCTTCTTCTTCCTCTTCTATAATACTATTATAGTCTTCTTCAATAGTAAAGTCTAACTTATCCTTAGATATTTTAGAATAATTAAAGATATTACTATATAATTTAGGAGTATATATATCTTCTAAGTTATTACTAATAATACTTTTAGAATTATTAATAATAGAATTCTAGTTTTTTATTAAAACTAGTTGTCTTCTATTATTATGCTTAAGCCTAGTTCTTTGTTTAGTAATAATATTACCTAACTAGTTAAAACTAGCTTCTATTACTACTAAGGTAGAGGGAATAGCTAGATATTTTCTAGCTAATATACTTAAGATAGAAAATTTAACTTTACTTTCTTACTACTAGTCTAAATGGTTAACCTATTTTTATTTATTAGTATTTATAATTATTAATAATAAGCTATAAATATTTATTAGTAAGTATAAATATATATATAAATATACATATATTTATATATATATTTATACTTACTTGTAAGTATTTATTTATACTAATAATAAATTACTTTATCT
Organism: Colletotrichum navitas; assembly: GCF_030913465.1. Classification (NCBI taxonomy): domain Eukaryota; kingdom Fungi; phylum Ascomycota; class Sordariomycetes; order Glomerellales; family Glomerellaceae; genus Colletotrichum; species Colletotrichum navitas. The sequence goes on from NW_026850771.1 coordinate 31,225, forward strand.
CCTTGTAAGCCTAACTTATAATAGTTATTAATTTTATCTTTTTATATATTATTATATTCTCTTTTACTTTATATAAGAAATAAATTCCTAATAAACTCCTCTTTAGGCTTAGGCCTAGGTACTTTAATATCTTTACTTCTAGCTCTACTAGTAGAAAGGTCTACTATAAACTTAGATAAAGTATTAGGTTGTTCTTTATTTTTTCCTTTACTTTTAATAATATTAGTAGTTAGTTAATCTATAATAATTCTATCTTTAATAGAATTAATATATAAGCCTTTTTGCCCTATAGCTTCTAGGTCTACTATAATATATTCTATTAAGCTATTATTTTATTAGTTTAATAATTCTAAAGATAATATTATTAAATATATACTTACCTATTATATTCTCTAGCTAAGTTATCTTTAGCTATTTATATTATACTACTAGATATAAAAGAGCTTAGGTTATTATTTCTTAGACTTTTATAGTTAAGTCTAAGGTCTAATATAAACCCTATAATATAAGGTTTATATTTATTATAATTATTATAAGTAATAGGATAAGGGAAGTAGTGTTCTAGTTTCTTTAAACTAGATTCTATAGTAGGTAAAAGTAGTATAGAATAAGGGTATAAAGGTTTATTAGACTATTAATAGTTATTAGTATTTATAATTAATTAATTTTAAAAATAATAAAATATTTAAAAAAAAACTTACTTTATCTACTTTATTTATATTTTAACTTATTAACTCT
>NW_026850772.1:0-31867 GCF_030913465.1 Colletotrichum navitas
TAATAGGTAGGTCTTATTATATAGTAGTTATTTTTTAGCTAATTTTTACTTACTTACTTACTTACTTACTTATACTCCTTAGTTTACTTAATCTTTACTAATCTATTACTTAAGCCTTTTAGCTTATACTTACTCTTATACTTACTTACCTTCTAAGTTATATCCTACTAAATATAAGTATATATACTTAAATTCTCTTTAATATAGAAAGAGCTAATAACTGTCTCCTAGACTCTATATAAACCTTATTATTATCTTTGCCTTTGCCTCCTTTGTTATTATCTACTATTACCTATAGCTTTCCTCCTGTTAGTACTTTATACTTATCTTCTTTTAGGATTAACTTATAGTTGCCTTTGTTTAGAACTAATATATAATCCTTTCTAAGAGCTAGAAGCTAGTTACCTATTTTATACTATTATTACTAGAGTAAGCCTTAGTCCTAGGCACTTAATAATAATAATAATAATAATACTAATAAAGAAAGTAACTAAGATAATAGTAAATATTTACCTTTTATTACTTTTTTTCCCCTAAGCTAGTAAGCTATTTTTAATAATATATATCCTATAGGAATCCCTCTAAGATAAAAAGAATAAAGAAGAAAACTATACTATACTTAATAGCTAAATATATATAGTGTTAAGAAAAGAAGCTAACTTACTTTCCTTATATAGGTTAATCTATAGACTAAAGATAAAGTAGTAAAGCTTATAGAATTCTTACTAATATCTTAAGTCCTTCTCTCTATTATAGACATTATAAAGTATATAGATTATCTTATAACTAATATTATAGCTATAGCTATCTTAGTCTAGTACTTAGCTATTAATCTTACTAAATAATAAAGAAGTTATATTACCTAGTAGGTTAAGTAGCCTCTTTTTAACTACTTAGTCTATATTACTTTATTATATTAACTATTAAAGATAGTATTATAGTTCTTATATATTATAGTATATATAATATAGAAGGTATATATATATTAATTAAGTAGCCTAAGTAAATATATTAATAAGGCTAATAAATTCTAAGCCTAAAGGGTAATAGAGTAAATAAAGTAAGTGCCTATAGGGTTAAGGATTTAAGTAGCTATAAGGCATAAAGATAGAATTATTAGGTCTTTATAAAAGAATCCTAGATAAGAATCTTAATTAGTTATAATAGCCTAACCTTGTTTTCTTTTAAGTTAGAATTAAAGCTACCTCCCTATGTTTTCTTAATCCTATAGTATATAGATTAACTATAAAAGTTAAACTATATAGCTATACTTTATAGATAATAAAGGTATTATAATATATTACTAAAGTCTAAAGACTATAATAATGTATATAAGCTATATAAGCTAAGGATAAACTAAGATAAAAAGAAGTTTAGTGTAGTAAGTCTTAAGTAAAAAGCTTATAATTAAGTAATAGTACTTATACTATTGTCCTCTTTAGTTACTTACTTACTTACTTTCTTACTTACTTACTTACTTACTTATTTACTTATAAGCTAAGATACTTATCTTATTACCTTAGGTATATCTCTATATACTTTATTATTATATACTTTTACTAAATAGAAAGATCTTATAAGGCTTTTCTTATCTTATAATAAATAAAAAAAAAAAAAGTAACTAGAATTAATTAGTTGTCTTTTCTACCTATAATATACCTTAGCTACTTACGTTAATAATACCTAAGAAATTAACTTTTTATTATTACTATCTAAAAAGAAGGACACCTTAGTGTACATTAGATATAATTATATAGCTTAGAATATCTTTTAATAATATCCCTTATCTAGGTAAAAAGGCTATAACTATTCTAGAGTTACCTAAGTAATTCCTAGCTAGTACTACTAGTAGTAGTACTAGTAGTAGTACTAAAGGTCTAGGCTATATATATAATAAAGTTATTAATAATACTCTTATGTCTAGTATAGTATATAATATACTAGCTAAGCTTTAGAACCTAAAGCTTATTATTATAGGTAATTTTTTTTCTTTAACTACTAAGATATAACCTTCTTAATAGCTACTATTAATATAAGAACCTACTATACTATTAGTATAGCTATTATAGATAAGATTAATACTATTATTATTAGTATAGTCCTAGGTAGTAACTATACTATTATAAATAAAGACCTTAGTAGGCCTTTTTTTTCTCTTATAGCCTAGAAAAAATAATAAGTTAGTTAATAGAATAAGAGTATTAAGGGCCTAACAGGGGATTACTAGTAGAGCCCTATTAGTTAGCTAAATAAGGGATAAAACCTCTATCTAGGCCTATAATAGTAATAGTTAGAGGTAGATTTAAATATTATTATATACCTAGACCTACCTTTTATTAAGTAGCCTTATTACTAACTTCTTTACTTAGACTATACTAACCTTTAATATATTTAAATCTTAACCTATCTATAGAGGCTTTAACTATTAAAGTAATAATAAAGTAATAGGCTACTAATAAGCTACTATAATAGGCTACTATAATAAGCTACTATAATAGGCTACTACTAGGCTACTACTAGGCTACTAAAAGTTATAAATTAAAGGGTTATAGCTAGGCTACTACTAGGCTACTAATAAATTATAAATTAAAAGGCTATTACTAGGCTACTACTAAGCTACTACTAGGCTACTACTAGGCTACTACTAGGCTACTACTAGGCTACTAAGAGTTATAAATTAAAGGGTTACTACTAGGCTATTACTAGGCTACTAAGAGTTATAAATTAAAGAGTTATAGCTAGGCTACTACTAGGCTACTAAAAGTTATAAATTAAAAGGTTATAGCTAGGCTACTACTAGGCTACTAAGAGTTATAAATTAAAGGGTTACTACTAGGTTACTACTAGGCTACTAAAAGTTATAAATTAAAAAGTTATAGCTAGGCTACTACTAGCCTACTAATAGATTATAAATTAAAAGGCTACTACTAGGCTACTACTAGGCTACTACTAGGCTACTACTAGGCTACTACTAGGCTACTACTAGGTAGTATATATTAAAGAGTATACTAGTCTTATTACTAAAGTTAATATCTAGAGGATATATATAAAGATATCTAAGTAAAAAAGCCTTACTAGCTAGGCCTTACTAGTAGTAATAAAGGGCTACTAAGGTAGTATATAGTAAGGCTATACTTAGTGTTACTTTTTAATAAATACTAGACCTAGATACTAGACCTAGATACTAGACCTAGATACTAGACCTCTAGATAATTTACTTCTAGATAATAGACCTCTAGATACTAGACCTCTAGATAAGGGACCTTTAGATAAGTAACTAGATAGCTACTAGGTAGCTACTAGGCTACTAGATTACTACTAGGTTATAGCCTTAAGGACAAGGCTACTAAAGAAAAGAAAAAGTAACTATAGTAAAGTAATAAAGACACTTACTTACTAGTATAGTAAAGTAAGTTAGTAAAGTAATAAATAAGCTTTAAGTAAAGTAATAGATAGGCTCTAGGTAAAGTAATAGATAGGCTTTAGGTAAAGTAATAAATAGGCTTTAGGTAAAGTAATAAATTAGTAATAGATAAGTATTAGGTAATAGATTAGCTTTAGGTAAAGTAATAAATAAGTATTAGTAAAGTAATAAGTAGACTCTAGGTAAAGTAATAAATAGGCTCTAGGTAAAGTAATAAATTAGTAATAGATAGGTATTAGGTAATAGATTAGCTTTAGGTAAAGTAATAGATAAGTATTAGTAAAGTAATAGATAGGCTCTAGGTAAAGTAATAGATAGGCTCTAGGTAATAAGCTCTAGGTAAAGTAATAGATAGGCTCTAGGTAAAGTAATAGATAAGCTCTAGGTAAAGTAATAAATTAGTAATAAATAAATATTAGGTAATAGATTAGCTTTAAGTAAAATAATAAATAAGTATTAGTAAAGTAATAAATAAGCTCTAGGTAAAGTAATAAATAGGCTTTAGGTAATAGGCTCTAGGTAAAGTAATAGATAGGCTCTAGGTAAAGTAATAGGTAGGCTCTAAGTAAAGTAATAGATAGGCTCTAGGTAAAGTAATAAATAGGCTTTAAGTAAAGTAATAAATTAGTAATAAATAAGTATTAGGTAATAGATTAGTATTAAGTAATAGATTAGCTTTAGGTAAAGTAATAAATAAGTATTAGTAAAGTAATAAATAAGCTTTAAGTAAAGTAATAAATTAGTAATAAATAGGCTTTAGGTAATAAATTAGTATTAGGTAATAAATAGGCTTTAGGTAATAATAGAGGGGTATTAGTAGACTAACAGAGGGGTAGCCTTATAAATAGTACTACTCTTTCTACTATACAGTAGAGGTTTAATAAGGGTAACAGAGGCTAGGGTAATAATAGGCTAAGAATAGCTTTACTAAGCTATAAGGGTATAGCTTATAAGGGGAGAGAATATATTAGGGGCCTAACAGGGGATTACTAGTAAAGCCCTATTAGTTAGCTAGATAAGGGATAAAACCCTTATCTAGGCCTATAATAGTAATAGTTAGAGGTAGATTTAAATATTATTATATACCTAGACCTACCTTTTGTTAAGTAGCCCTATTACTAACTTCTTTACTTAGACTATACTAACCTTTGACAAAGAGGTTAATAATTATAAGAATAATCCTTAAATACTAGGCTAAATAGAAGTCCTAGTAGACTCTTAGCTAGAGGTATAATATAGTTAGTAAAAGACAGAGATAGGATACTAACTCTATAATAAATAATATTTTAAGTTACTACCTTAAAATTAATAAAAGTAATTATACTTTATCTAGTTACTATAGACTATTCTATAAATTAACTTCTTAATATAAGTATATTAGCCTTACTACTACTTTATTAAAAGAAAATTCTAACCTTAACTTAAATAGTAACTTAAGTAACACCTAAGACTTTTTTAGTAGTAATAGCTATAGTAAAGATAATATAAAATAACTAAAGATATAGCTATAACTAAGTATTAATATAACACTAGTAAAGATACTTTAGTTTAATATTAATAGTATAGACTATAATAATATAATAGGTTTTAATATATAAAAAGTAGTTAGTATTAAAGTAAAGATAATAAAGAAGGTATTAGATTAATTAGCTAAAATATCTTATTATACTAGATGTCTAGAGATTAATTAGTGCAGAGTAGGTTTATAAGCTTAGGGACTAAGATTCTAATAACTTATATAAATAATAAGCTAAGAAATTAGGGAACTTACTATATAAGTAAGGGACTAAGTTAGTAAGTAATTAGGCTGCTGTTGCTGGCGTAGGCGGCTATGTGCTAAGACGCTGTTCTTAACGTCTTGTTTGTCCTAACTCTTGTTACTAGTATTACCCCCTGTGCTTTTTGTCTCTTTAATATATTTTATTGTGGCCTTAAGAGCTTGTTTTGTGTACTTTGTACTGCGGAGGATGTAACTGGGGGCAAGCCATAGGTTGTGGGTAGATTGGGCTAGAAGGGATGCTTGGTCCCTTGGTAATGCTTAATAATGCGAATAAAGGGTTAGTAGTGGCTGAGGGAGGTGATGAAGGCAATGGAGGTATGTTAGCAAAAGTTAGGCTGCTAGTAAGGGTTTAGAGCTGGTTGTAGGCGTGTCTTAGCTGTTTGGGGATAGTTAGCTGGTGTTTCTGGGTGAGGCTTATTAAAGCTAAGCTAACTTCTTGGTGAGGTCTTTGTGCACTAGATGTGTTGTGGTTTAAACCTTAAGGAGTTCTTAGTAAGTTGTATCTATATGTAGTTTAGTATAGTTAGGTTGTAGTTACTAAAAAAACCTTGGATATTAGTCTCTAGTCTATTAGCCTTTATTACTAGCAGTATTATAGTAATACCTGCTATAGAGTTATAATACTAGTTTAATGTTAGTGCTTTAGCCTACAAAAGGGACAAAAGAAATGTCTATAGCAGTAAAAGCTGCAGAAATCAGAATAAACTTGTGAACTTGTGTTATTTAGGCTAATTTAGATTTAGGAGTAGTATAGATAATAATGTTTAGATACGCTGTTGCTTACGTAGAGCAGAAGGAGGGTAAAGAAGAAGATAGTTTAGATAACTTAGTGATTAGGGTAGTAGGTTAATACTAATATTCTGTTGTTTAAAGCTTCTGTTAAAGTGGCTAATATAAGTAAGTACAAGATGTAATTTAGAGGCCTTTATACTAATAAAATAGTAATATAAGAAGTTAAGGTTAGTGGGGGGAGAGGATAATATAATATAATAGTGATTATAAAAGGAAAGAGGAAAAAAGTGTTATAGTATAGGTATATAAATAAATACCTAGATTAATTTTTCTAGGAGTATTATAGTGCGCTGCTGGTCGTTAGTAGTGGTATAAAGATATAATGGCTATAGTAAAGGTAGCAGAGGTAGCTATAGTAACTGTGGCTAAGGAGGCTTTAGTTATAGCTTAATACTTCTGCTTTTACTGCTATACTAGCTAAACTTACCTGTTAGTAGTAGTAGCACTAAAACTACTATAATTCTATAAGCTGCGTAATTCTAAATTAATATATTTACTAGGTGCTCTTGCTGGCTTTGTACTAAGATAAGGGAAGCTAATATTCTACTTTTTAGCCCTACCTATAGTATTTAATTAGCCTTTTTAAGGAAGCGTTTGTTCTTTACTTTACTGTCTATAAATACTTATAGTCCTTTATATAGGCACTAATTAACTTACTTAATAGCCTTTTTACTTAGTAATAAGCTTACTTATAAAGATAGCTTTAGTATCTTAGTATAAGGAACTATATAAGACAAAACTTATTTATTAAGTAGTTGCACTAAGTTATTTAATAATGTAACATAATGTCTACTAAACCTAGTTAACAGAAAACTCTAGGTAGTTACACTTAGTATATAGTAGCTGCCTCTAAAGAGGCACTACCTAAAGGGCCTTGCCCTCTCCCTTGTGTTATATAGTAGTAACTTAGGAAGCTCTTAATCTTAGTATACTAATGTTATATAAGTGTTAATACTACTGTTTAGCTTATCTTGGCCTTATTCCTATAGCTTCTCTTAGTGTATCTTTTTAATTTAGCTATAACTAATAGTAAAAGGAATTCTTTGTTACCTATTATATATAATAAGGCACCTTAACCTAGGGGATAGCTTAAGTAAGGTAATAGCTAAAATATACTATAAAATATAGTATATTTCTATAGCTAATTATATAAGGCAGGTAGGCCTTAGTAGGTAACCTTACTAAAGCTGTTTTACTAAAGGAAGCTTTGGCTTATACTATAGCTCTTGTGCCTGCCTAACACGCTTATTTGAATTCTAAGATATCCTACTGGCCTTGCTGTTGCACTGATATATATATAGGACATGCATTATTGGACCCTTGTTATTACACTAGCTAAGAAGATATATGTTCTTAACTTAGTTGTAACCTAGTCCCCTAGGCTTACAGCCAAGGTGCTTTACCTATAGCGCTTGACAAGCGCTACACTACAGAAGCCAGAAGAAGATGTACTAAAGGACAAGGGCGTAATTAAGCACCTTGATTAAGACATAACGTATTAGGTAGGTTATCTTTGCCTATTACTCTAGTCTTTAGATTATAAAATAGGTAAAAGAGTAATTAAGGTTGTAATAGGATAAAAAAGAGGGGGGGGGGGATAAGGTATATAAAGTTTAAGACAATAGTAAGGCAGGTCTATTAAATATTAGGCTATTACTAGCGCCTAGCATAGGCAGTGTAGTTAATAGACAAGGGTGTAGCTATAACTAAGGGTAGAGAGTACATTAAAACCTAGGCAGTTAAAGGCAAAGAAAGGCTTAGGGAGGGTGTAGTTAAAAGTGCACTATTATAGGCAAAGGGATAAGACAAGGCAGTAATAATAAAAAGGAGAGGTAGTCCTAAATATACTATATAATATAGAAAACAAGGAGAGGCTATAGTAATATTAATACTTATTTTTTTTGTTAATATTTTAATAAGAATAAGAAAGAAAGAAAGAATTAAATAGCTACTCCTAGGTGTAGGCAGATAATACCTAAATCTACCTAGGGCTTTATTTATTAAGTAATTATTATTACTACTTAGTACTTTTTAATTAACTTTCTACCTAGATTTACTTATTACTTTACTTACTTACTAACTAATTATTATTACTGCCTAGTACTTTCTAATTAACCTTAAATACTTTACTTAGATTAGCCTAGATCTAGGTAAAAAATAACTAGATCTACTTATTACCTTACTTACTAACTAATTATTATAGCTACTTAAAACTTTCTAAATAACCTTAACTAAGATTATAATATATTATAATATTAATTAATATAGTTACTGCTTATTATTAGGCTCTAGAAATATAGTATATTATTTTATTATATTATACTCCCTTGTACCTTTACTATATAGAGACATTATAAGTAAATAAGGTATAATTATATAGGTTAGCTATAGTCTACCTAGGTAATATAATATAAGTATAATTTATTAAATACTATATATTATCTTAACTACTAAGGCCTAGATAATAGCGTTATATAACTAATAGTAACTTAAAAGTAAAGCTATTATTTATCTACTATAGTTAGGTAAAACACTATAGCTATATATTCTTAGTCTAGTATTTACTATAGCCTATTAGTCTATAGGCAAAAACACTTACTTTTCCTAAGTCTTCTTCTCTTTCTCTATTTATTCTAATTTACTTCTTTATCTTCTCTTTAAATTTACCTCTTCTTTTCTTTATTTTATCTCTACGCTTATAAATATTAAGGTAGTAGATCCTTAATTACCTATAACCTATAAATAATATATATTAAAAACTATAACTTTGCCTTAGAGCTAAGATACTATTATATTAATACTCTTAATTTACCTAGAGTAGATTACCTTCTTTTATAAAAGTATTAACTTTATCTTTATAAGTTTTATATACTTTATAGTATAATTAATTACCCTAGGATATTAAGCTAGGATTCTAGTAAGTATACTAGATTCTTATCTCTAAAGCTCTTTAAACACTTGTATATAAGTTTAACTAACTCCTTAGTCTATGTTTTAAGACAAGGGTTACTAGTAACTATTATACTAGTACCTTTATAAAGTATATATCTTATTTTACTAAAGACTATTATATAATACTATATTATATAATACTAATATTACCTCTTTTACCTATAATACTAAAGCCTATAAGTACACCCTCTTCTTAGTACCTTTCCTCTTAAGGTTTTAGCTACTACACTATATAATACTAATATTACCTCTTTTATCTATAACACTAAAACCTACTAGTGTGCCCTCTTCTCTATACTACCTCTTATATAAGATCTCTAAGGACAAGGATTTATAACACTAAAAGGGATAGTATAATAAGAATTTAACTACTTTCTTTAATTAACAAGTCTATTATTTAGACTAGTATAAGGTTTAGCACTAGAAATAAGATAGAATTATAGGGTAGCTATTAATATAATAAGTAATAGAAGCCTCTTAGCTAGCTAATTTCTAAAGAAAAATAAAGAACTATTACTATACAAGTAATACTATAGGTAGCTCTAAAGGCTAAGAGGTATAATATAGAGTTAATCTTACTATATACTATTTATCTTTATTAACTCTAGTGCTTATAGTTATTATATATATTTAGCTTTATCTTATTATAGTGTTCTAACTACTAAGTTACTATAAGCACTTAGGTAGCTTAATCTCTAGGTAATAAGGGGCTTATAGGTAGGTAATATTAGCAAAGGATTATATTAAGTATCTAGGTTAAAGTATAGACCTACTATATATAGCATCTAGCTAACCCTAACTAGTAGTATTACTAAGATAATTATTATATTACTAATATAGAGGTCTTTTACTTATACCTTATAAAAATTATATTATGTTTATAACTATAGATAGGCTAGTTATATAGCTTCTTTTTTTTCTTAATATACCTAGTAATATTAATCTATCTAACTCTATACTATACTATAACTAGTAAGTCTTTAACTTTTACTTAAGATAGTACTACTACTTTATCTTTACTTAAACCTACTGTTGTCTTTATATAAAGCTAAGAACCTAAGAGTATTAACCTTAGGATATATAAAGTATTATAGTACTAAGACTATTAATACTTATAATATAAGTTAACTAATAGTGTTATAATGCCCTTAAGTATATTAAGTTATACTACTAATATATTATTAGGTCTTTTATATAATACCCTCTAATATAAAGGAATATATTATAAAGTAGTATAAGGCTTTAATTACTCCTTATAATTAATAGTAAGGTTTTTATATAATAGAACACTAATTTATACCTTTAACCTAGATATATTTACTAATTATATAATACATAAGGCAGTAGTAACAGTAAAGCATAAGTAAGTACACTCTAATGCCCTTGTTACTAGCTTAGCTAGATCTAGTTAAATTTATTATAATATATTCTTCTCTCTAGGGCAAAAAGAATAACATAAGGGTAAGCAGGGGGGTTAGGGGGAGGTTAGGGGGAGGGGGGTTAGGTTTATACTATAGCTAAACACCTAGTCTTTAAGACTTTAACCTAGCTATACTAGAAAGTACCTAAGTCTTATACTATATATTCTTATATTAACTTTATTAGCTACTAGTCTTTGTCTACCTATAATATATAAATCTAGGCAGTAAAGTCTATAAGTTATACCTTCTTCTTTTACTAAGTAAGCTATATTATAGCTTATTACCTACTAACCCTTAGCCCCCCTTTATTACTAGCTTTAGTAAAATATTAAGTAGGCTAGCTTTATAGTATATAGCTAAAGTAAGTAACTACTTTATCTTTATCTTTATTATATTATATACTGCTTATATAATAGGCCTATAAGGTGTCTATATTATAAGTGCTTTCTATATTATCTTTTTATAGTCTAGGTTTTTTCTAGATATACTATAGTTTTATTAATAACGTTTACTTCTTATTATAAAGTGTTTAGCTTTAGCTATAAGTTACCTTTATTAGTTTTAATATCTACTTTATTTATTTAATTATTTTAGCCTATAGAGTAGATTTAAGTACTCTAAAGGTATATAAGGCACCCTTAAATATAAAAATAAAGTATAATATACTATATAATAAAGTATTTATAGGTCCTAGACCTTAAGTCTAACTTTAAATACTATAATAATTATCTTATTATTATAACCTATAACTACCTTACTATTTATTACTTTTTTACTAGGCTAAGCCTATAGCTATACTTCTTTTGCTTATTACTGTCTTTTTTTTTATTATTAATTCCTTTGTCTTTTATTTACTAAGATTACTTTATATAATTTTAGATAACTATATTTACCTTAAACTATACTATTATAGTAGTAGTTACACCTATATTAACTATTATTACTCTTTATAACCTTACTACTATTATATATTCTTATATATAACCTATTTACTTCTTTAATAATCTAGATACTTTAATTTCTACTATTTAGTATAAATTCTTAGAGCTCTACCTTACTACCTAAGTGCTACTTTATATTAAGTCTAAGCTATTATATTATTAGTATTTATATATAGTAACCTAGGAAATAAGTCTTTATACCTAGTAATACTATTACCTATATACCCTATAATGCCTACTAGTAGTAGTAGTAGTAGTATTAGAACTACTTTAATAGTAGTACTAATAATAGTAAAAACAATAGTAAAGGTATTATATAGAGTAAAATACCTAAGAATATCTTTTATACTATCCTTTTATAAGTACCTAATTAGTAAGATAACTATAATACCTTTACTATACTATACTATTATAGAATAGTATTAGATTTACTTTATAAAGTATAGTAAGCCTTAATAATAGTATAAGTACTATTTAAGTCTACTATTAGTAATATAGATCTTAAATCCTTATAAGTTATAGTATTAAATCTACTTAACTCTAAATAAGAATAGGACTAATTAGTCTATACTACTAGCCTTATTAAGGATATATTCTATAGACTTAATAATCTCTTTAAATCCCTTTTTACTTATTAAGATACCTTAATTTATACTCTAGAGTCTACTATAAAATAGCTTAATAAGGCTATAAAGTAGATATATATAATATATATATATAGTAAGTAGCCTATTATAGTAAGTAGCCTACTTCCTTTTACTTTTTTACTTTTTCTATAAGTTAATTAAGCTATAACATATAAAATTAATTAAAACTACTTATTACTATCTTCTTTATTATTATCCTAAACTACCTTATAGGTTTATATATTATATCTAGTCTTTTTATAATTACTATATTATTATATATATACTTTATTACTCTTTATATAACTACCCTTTTAGGACACTTTTTTACTTCTAGCTTTAATAACCTCTTTTTCTCTTTATAGTGCCTCTGCCTCTACTAAATTAAGTAATCCTCTAAGACATAGTTAGGTCTTTTTAGCTCTCTAACGCTTACTTAGTACCTTTATCCTTATATAAAGCTAGTAGTTCTTAGCCTTTATAATAGTAAGCCTATAGGCTAACTTACTAATACCTTTAGCTTAGAGGTTAATAACTTTATATATTAGTATTAAAGAGTTACCCTAATAACCTTAGATCCTCTTTTTAAGTAAACTAGTACTTTATATACCCTCTAGTACTATAGTTAGTATCTTTAGGTCCTATAAGCTTAAGCTACTTAGATATAAGCTAATAGGTGTTAGTATATTTAGCTTAAAATTTAAGTAAAAAATAACTACTTTAGGGTTAAAAGGTATAAGGCTAGCTTACCTAAAGCTAGCTTATATATTTTTTTTTTTTATTAAAGTAAAGAATACTACTTTAAAAGTAAAAAAAAAGTTATCTTTAGTAATATATATAATCTATATTTATATTATCTTCTTAATTTCTTTACTATATAAGTACTTTAATAGGCTAAAATAGTTAATATTAAGAGGCTAAAGCTTATATAATAAATAAAGAGGTATATATAAAGTAATAATTTATTATTTTTTATAAAGGTTATTAAATTTAGTTAATTTATAGCTATTATAACTATTAAGGATTAAGAGTTAATAAGTACTTTTTATATAAGACTTTATACACTAGTTAAAGTACTTTAGTTAATCTAGGCTAATCTTATTTATAGTCTATTTATTTTTACTTAGGTAAATATATTATATATCTAGGAATTAGCTATTAGTGTACTAGAAAAAAAGGTAATATTTACCCTTTATAATAATATACAGAGGTATAGCCTAGCTATCTATATATATACCCTAAATAATAAAAACCTATTCTTAATTACTAGGCTACTTTATATAAGGCCTTCCTTTATAGTTAAAGGTTATAATAACCTTTATATATAATAGTATTCTTATTAAAAACCTAGTCTTATTAAAATTATAGATATTATAATCCTATATCCTATACTTTATAATTATATTTTATATAAGTATAAACTAGCCTTATATAATTATAAGGTCTTTAGCTAGAGCCCTCTAATAATTAATTTAACGTTAAAAATATATTTCTAATTAAGGTTATTATTATATAAAGTACACTACTTATTAAGGTCTAATATACATTATATTATATAAATCTAGAAGGAGATTAGCTATTTCTTGTATATTATCTTATTATAAAGGAAATCCTTAATTAATTAGGTTAATAACCCTCTTAAGAATTACCTCCTCCTTTACTTCTATTATCTTCTTTAATTTTAGATATATCTTGCCTTATATAATACATCTAGTGCATTAGTAATAAAGTAAAGATTAAGGAATCTTAAAGATAGTAGCTACTTTTTATATAGATATTTTTAGGTCTTTTTTAATAGCTTAGATAGCAAGAATAATATAGCTTTTAATTAAAGAAGATTATATATTTATATATAGAGGAATATTAGTATAAAGGTTAAAAAGGTAGAAAGTAAAAGAAAGTAAGTTACTTACTATAATAGGCTACTTACTATATATATATATTATATTTTATATAAACGTAAACTAGCCTTATATAATTATAAGGTCTTTAGCTAAAGCCCTCTAATAATTAATTTAATATTAAAAATATATTTCTAATTAAGGTTATTATTATATAAAGTACACTACTTATTAAGGTCTAATATATATTATATTATATAAATCTAGGAGAAGATTAGCTATTTCTTGTATATTATCTTATTATAGAGGAAATCCTTAATTAATTAGGTTAATAACCCTCTTAAGAATTACCTTCTCCTCTACTTCTGTTATCTTCTTTAATTTTAGATATATTTTGCCTTATATAATATATTTAGTGTGTTAGTAATAGAGTAAGAATTAAGGAATCTTAAAGATAGTAGTTGCTTTTTATATAGACATTTTTAGGTCTTTTTTAATAGCTTAGATAGTAAGGATAATATAGCTTTTAATTAAAGAGGATTATATATTTATATATAGAGGAATATTAGTGTAAAGGTTAAAGTGGTAGAAAGTAAAAGAAAGTAGGCTACTTACTATAATAGGCTACTTACTATATATATACGTTATTTAATATAATACTATATAAAGTATATAAGGAGGCTTAAGTAAGGAAGCTATATAGGTCTAGGGACTATTAATGTACTACTGTTAAGGAAGTAAGGCTATAGTAGTAAAGAGTAATAGGGATATACTAGTGTATATAAGTATAGAAGTAGTTATAATATATTATATAGGATATATAGGGCGTTAGTTACTACTATATAACTAATGTATTATTATAGTTATTTAATATAATAAACCTAGTAGTAGTATTTAGTGTACATAATTAAGGTTCTGTTTATATATAAGAATAAAGAGAACTTAGTAATCTTAACGCTAACTTTTAAAAGTATAACTGGCCTTAGTCTTCTAGCTATTAGTTATATACTTCTCTTGCTAAAGTTCCCTAGTTATCTTAGCTATTATATAATTAATATACTATTAGACTTGCCTAATATATTATAATTATATACGTCTATATCTTGCCTCTTCTTTTATCTTTTATCTATTCTTGGCGCTATTGTTCTCTTGTGTAGAACCTCTTAGTAACACTAATTAAAAATACGCCTATATATTCTGTGGTCCTATCTATTTATACAGCAGAAGTAAGAGACTTTATAGTAGTAGTTAAGGCAGAGAAAGCTTTAACTAGCTTAGAAGCTTTTCTGGGTGTAGCCTTGTAAGTGTGGCTTGGTTTACGCCTGGCGGTTTTTAATTAGGCACTTAGGCTTATGTAGGAACACAGTTGTTAACAGTGCTAAAGGAAGTGGTTTGTTTTCTTCCTTTAACATTATCCCTTCTAACTGCTCTCTTAATTGCCTACTATAAACTCTATAACTAACGTTAACAAAAGCCTTGTGCCTTAAGTTATATAGTATCTCTAGATTAATAATTAATATTAATAGGATAATATAACTAATTATGGTTTAAACTTAAAACTATTTATGATGCCTTTATAGCTTATTGTATAAAGATGACGCTGTTAATTATAGGTAGTAATAAATGCCTTATATTACTTTACCTAATAATATAGCTCTTGTGTAGTAGCCCTAGTGGCAGTAAACGTGGTACTGTGTTGCTAGAGCCTGCTGGGCCTAGTTAGAGCTTAAGGGGGTTAGAAAGGGATGTATAGCGCGGCAAACAGTGCACTCTAGGGAAGTTAGACATCCCTAAGAGAAGAGCTAGCGGTAGAGGAGCTAAAAGGTGCAGAGGAAGTGGTCCTCTCTAGGTTAAGAAGAGCCTTTAGAACTATCTCTAGAGACATAATACTGCTGTCTAGGCTGCCCTGGAGCCTTGGACTACCCCTAAAGACTAAGGCCTAAAGCCTTGTAAGTCTAAGAGACGCCTATTAAGAGACAACAACATAATAGACCTAGCACTAGTAAAGAAACGCTGACGCTAAATATCTAAGGAGACGTAATAGTAATAATAGCTTAGGGCTAAAAGATAGTTACCTTAAATTATAGCCTATAGTAACTCTTGACTCTAGACAAAAATAATGCTTTTATTTATTAATAAATACAAGTCCTTATAATATAGACTAACTTTATATACACTAGCTAATAATTCTTTTCTAACTATAGTGCATAAGAATCTAACTAGGACTACCTGTAACCCTACTACTAGGCAACTTATTTAAGGGTGCTAACAAGGGGCTTTATACTATATAGTAAGAAGCATATAAGGATATTAGAAATTCTAGAGTCAGGGTTAGCTAGTGTATAGAGGTTAAGAGATAGAAGAAGTAGTAGGTGTACTAGTTATTTAAGACTTAGAGGAGTAGTAGCTCTTGTAGACAAGGAGAAGCTAAAGTAAGATAAAAAGGATATTAATATTCTATAGGAGGTTTAGTTAGTAAGTATAAGAATTAAGAGTAATATAGTAAAAGAAAAAGTATAAACTTAGAGATAATACCTTTTATTTATATTACTAATGTTTTACTTACCTTAGACTAGAAGATTAAGAGAGGCACTAGGTAAGGCTTATAAAGAAGTAGACCTCTTTTAAGCTACTATAATAGTTAAATAAGGTTAAGGCTAATAAAAGAAGCCTAAGTTAGGTTAGTAAAGGCTAATATATCTAAAGGGTATAATATATTCTATAAAATATACCTTTATAGTAGTATACCTAGGAGCCCTATGCTTTATCTAATCTTATATATAGGCTTAGCTATATAGTAAATAAGTTATAGGTAATATTGTCCTACTAGATAAAGAACTTATAGATAGTAAGTAATATTTATATATTAATAGATAAATAACTCCTTAGAATAAAATAGTTAGCTTACTAGCCTAGTATTATAATAATAATAGTAATAATTACTATAATATTAATATAAGTAATAGTATAAATAGTAGTATAATTAATAAGAGAAATAAACATTATACTTACTATAACTACTAACCTAATAAAGACCTGGTTCTTTATTAACGCTATAGCTATAACTAAGGCTATTAAGAGTGCCCTTATCTTAGTTAAGTCTACACTATAGGTAATATAGGTTTACGCTAGGGGCTTATAGTCTATCTTAACCTTTTTTATCTTAACTCCTATTTTAACCTCTACCTTAACATCTATATTAATCTTTTATTATAAGTTAATATTATAAACAAATAATATAAGAATAAATATAAATAACTTTCTAGGTTACTAGCTTAGTAACTAATGTTATATTAGATAACTTTATTATAATCTTAAGTGTAGTATAATAAGAGGTAGGCTAATACCCCTTTACTATAGAATATAATAATATAAGCTTACTTCTTAGCCCTATAGCTTAGTAGCTATTTATTTGTTTTTATAATAGCCTTCTTTCTTCTAGGCCCTAGAAATAATAGTTTTTTATTTTTATAGAGCCTAGCTATTATAGTAGTTTTATAATAAGTCTATAGTATAAGGCTATTATAAACTAGCTAAATAGTAAAGAGAAGATTATATAATTTAAGATAAAAATAAAGTAGCTATTTATTTAGTTTATTTTTTTTCTCTTATTATAATAATAATAAATTATTATATTTAATAAAGAGTCTATTTATACTATTTATTTTTTTACTTATCTACTTAATAGAAATATCTTCTTTATTAATATAATGCCTTTTACTTTATTATAATACTATTTTTTAATAGACTACTAGCTTTATTAGTCTAAGTCTAGTTATCTTATATAAAATTCTTATAGCCTACTTAAATTAATAGTCTATTTATATTATATAAGGAATCCTAAAATAGTCTTATATTATAAAAGGACTATATATCTTTTTTTTTCTTACTATATTTTATATTAACCTTTTAGCTTAATATTCTTTTTATTTATCTTTAACTTACTATATTTAGTTAGATTATATATTTATCTTTTATTATACTTTATATTTACCTTCTTTTATACTATTAATTTTCTCTTGCTATTAGCTTACTCTTAATTAATATAATATATACCTATATTAACCCTAGATTAACCTTATATTTCTTAGTCTTACTATTACTACTCTTTTTACTTACCCCTTATCCTCTGCCTATAGCTTTATAGGTAGTAAGCCTAGTAATAGGTCTATATATTAGTATACTTACCTTTTACTTACTTTACTATTACTATATTAGCTTAGATATATTCCTTAGCGCTATTATTTACCTACGCTAGCTATAATAGTACTATTACTTAGCCTCTAGGTAGTAATAGATCTATATTAATCTTAATAATAGCCTATATATTATTAGCCTTGCCTTGTCTCTAATAAGGGGCAGTAGCTAGTAATATATTATATTAAGATAATAGGTTACTAAGAGGTAGTAGTCTATACTATAAGATATATAAGCTTAATATAGATAGATAAATAGATATAGTATACTATCTTAAGACAAGGGGGAGAAAGGCTTAATTATAGGGCAATAATAAGTTTTAGTAAAAAAGAAAAAGAAAAAGACTTATAAATAGCTACTATATACTATACTATAGTATATAAGTATACCTAAACTACTACTACTATTACTAATATTACCTTATTATAGGTTTAAAAATAGCCTTAATATATAATCTTTGCCTAGGTATTTATTTTTCTTCTTTATTTCCTTATCCTTTATTATAATAGCCTATATACTTAGTCTATTTATTTCTATGTCTAGTAATATATAGGGTTAAAAGAGATAAGTAATATATACTACTGTAGCTTCTTATATACTAGTAGTAGTCTTTATAGTGTAAGAATATTAGTCTATTAGGCGTTTATACTCTTTTAGTGTAGCCTTTACTTAGGCTTTAAGCCTATTTATCTAGGTATTAGTATTAGTAGTAATAGTAAGAATATTAATAATAAGAGAGTATTAGTATAGTCTATAGATAGCTTATAGGCTATACTATATTTTATAATAGTTATTATTCTATATTTATAGCTATTATAGAATATATTATAGTAAATAATCTAGCTCTAGCTATATTAACTTTTAGTAAGGCTACTTAAGCTTTACTAGGTGTAAATATAATATAGATAAGTAAAAGCCTAATAACTTTATTACTATTATATTTACTACTATCTAAGAATCTAGTAAAAGTACTAAGTATAGGCATAGATATTAGTATCCTAGCTACTAAGGCTAATAGGTATATTAAATAACTAAATATATTCTATATAAATACCTCTAATGTTAGTAGTCTTACTACTATTACTCTTAGTATCTTATAGCTCCCTTAAAAGTCTTTATAGGCCTTAGAAAGTAACTAGAGCTTTAAAGAAAGTAGTAGTATTATAGCTTTATATAGGCTATCTTATTCTAAAGTAAGGTCTTTAGTAGTATAGATAGGCTCTTAGGGGTTTTTAAAACAAGATATTAGTAAGGTGTATTATAAAGCTCTAGTAAGAGGGCAAAAACAAGGTAGATATAGTGTCTTACTATCTTATCCTAATATAATATTAGTTAAACCTAGTAATAGGACCTAGTTTAAATTACTCTAAGAGTCTACTCTTATATAAAAAGTTAAAGTATATATAAACTTAAATAAGTAGTCTAGAGTATAAAGTTTATAAGAATTAGCCTTATCTTAGTTTATAGTAAGATTTATTAACTTTAATATTATCTTTATTTTCTACCTTTAACTTTACTTATTATAGACCTTATATACTACTAATATATATATACTATATCTTCTTTAATATATTTATAATAGCTAAGTAAGGTTAGATCTTAAAGCTATTATTATAGTAAAAAGAATTAAGAGATAGAGGGTTAGACGCTAAAAGAAGGAGGTAGAAAAGAATAAGAGCTACAAGGGACTAGGTAATTAATATCTAGAAGTAGAACTATTATTAGAAAGCCTTAGCTGTCTAAGAATCTAAAGACTATAATACTAAAGAGAATTAGGTTAATCTTAATAATTATTACTATATAAAACTAGTTACCCTAGGGGCTATAAACTAGACCTTGCTTTTAGCCTAGGGTATTATTATATTAATAGTTACACTTGTCTACTAGGTTATTAAATATATAATTATAGTGTAGGTTATATATAGCTTACTATTTTTATTATTAACCTTAATTATTATTTAATATCTATACTTAATATTTATTAATAAACTTGTCTTACTAAATAACTTATTAAGTATATTATACTAACTATACTTATAATATATACTACTTTTACTATAGCTATTATTACTATTATATATACTACTATTTTAGCTTATATTCTTAAAATACCTTTTTTACTAATTCTCTCTTAGGGGCTTATAAAAGAAAACTACTATTATAAGTAAATTTAAGTAAGAATAGTATTACTTTAGTATATATCCTAGAAAAGCTATAGGTAAAGTAGATATAAGCTAATACTAAATTTCCCTAGGATTCTATACTTAAAGCTCTAGTAGGCTTATAAGTATTACTATCTCTAAAAGCACCCTTAATCTTTACTATTAAGTATCTTAGCCCTTATAGTCTAGTTAGTTATACTATAGCTATAAATAATATTTAGTACTAGTAGTATACCTTAAACCTAAATTACTATATCTTAATATATAAAATAAATATCTAATAGTAGAGGTAAAGATAAAGAGGTATATAACTATACTAAAGGTATAAAAGTAGCTTAAATAACTAAGAAGGTTAGTAATAGGTTTATATATAACCTAGTAACTTACTACTATTAGTGTAGTTAATTTACTTTAAGTATTAAAAGTAATAGTATAGTTATATATAAGTATAAGCGCTTAATATTTCTTTAGCCTAGTCCCTTTTAGCTATCTATATTAGTTACTATTACTTACCTTAATATTTCTTGTCCTCTTTTATTTTGCTTTTTACTAACCTAAAGTTTATAGGTAAAGGCTAGCTAGCCTCTATAAGAAGTAAGCTCTCTTAATTAACACTATATTCCTAGATAAATACTTTTAAATAACTTCTAGTTATTTACTTTAGTAATCTAGTTACCTTATAAATACTCTAAAAGATAGCTTTAAGTAAACACTATTAAACATAAGGTATTAGAATTAGTCTAAAGCTTTAATACTATATTATACTATACTATACTATAACATTAGAAATTATATATATTTCTTCTTTATCTAGGATTATAAGGTTAAGAAGTTATTAGATAAGAAGTAATAAATAAAGATAATAACCTTAATTAGTTACTATAAGTAGTAGTTTAACTCTTTTAATAAATAAAAATACTAATTACTTTACTTTTTCTTTATCTAGCTATAGTCTAAGCTTTTTACTAGTACTAACTCTTCTATATCTTTATTCTCTTTTATATAGTACTTTACTAATAATCTCCTTATAGTAACTAACTATAATAAATAAACTACTTACTTACTACTATTTATTTTCCTTTTACGTCTCTAAATAAATATTTTATTTAATATATTAATATAATATACTAACTATATATATATTTATATTTCTTTAACTAGCTTACTTAAGTAAAAAAATACTTTATATATATAAACCTATATCTATATATACTTATATACTACTTTATACTTTATAAATTTCTTTAATCTATATAAAGGGTATAGTAAAACTAAGCTAAAGTCTAGTTAATAATCCTTTTCTTGTTTTACCTCTTTTTATTAGCCTTCTATAGCTCTCTCTTAGTTAGAAGTAGCTAGCCTCTAGGCTATAACTCTACTATAAGTCTTCTATAAAGACTACCTAGGTAAACAATGCTTTCTTTATAAGTAGAAATCTATCTTTTATACCTTTATTAAAGAGGCTATAAGGTTAAAGTGCTTTAACTTTATATAAGAGGTACTATAGCTTTCTACTTTAGCTTTATTAAGGAACTATATATTAAGGTAATATAAAGCCTAGTTACTACTTTTATTATTATAATCTTTTTACTTTATTTTACTACTTTTTCTAACTTATACTATAGTATATATAGTTCTTTATCCTCTAGCTATCTTAATTAGCTTAATATAAAGATAGTTAAAAGTAGCTAGTCTTAACCTAGTATTTAAGCTAAGGCTACTAGAACTTATAATACTCTTATATATATTATATAGGCTTAAGGGCCTCTAAGCTATTATTTATATATTAAGGCTTTCTATTATCTTTTTATATAACCTCTAGTTACTTACTATTATATATATAAATTACTAGCTCCTTATATATTAAGTCTATCTAGATTATTCTATCTATATTTACTAGCCTCTTCTTTTTACTTATTTTATACTTAACTAAACTAAACTATATCTCTAGGTTATTATAATTTAGATATAGTTAATAGCTAATATATATATTTACTACCTAGCTATCTTCTAGAATAGACCTATTTTGCCTATAAAAACCTAGTTTTAACTAACAATAGACTTCTTATAATATAAGCACCTATATTTACTAAAGATAAGTGCTCTAGTTAGGTACCTAGAACTTTAGTCTATTATAAGACCTTTTAGTATAACTTTTATCTTTATACTAGTTAGTAATAGGTTTTACTTATTACTATTATCCTTATATATTAGCTATATAGCTATAGCTATATCTATAGTATATCCTATAGCTAATATAAAGTAGCCTAGTAAAGCCTTATATTTTCCTTAATTAACTTTAGGACACTTAATAGTTATTAAAATCCCTAATGTCTATTAGATAGGCTCTCCCTTTACTAGATAGATCTAACTTATCTATATACTTAGATACCTATGTTTTTAAAGTAGTTAAATACTAACCTAAGATTATACTAGGCTACTTAGGTTTAGCTCTAAGAAAGACAAGATAGTAAAATAAATATTATTATTACTAACTAGTTACTAACTTATCTAAATTACTAACTATAGGTACTCCTAAAGTACTAACTAGCTATATAAGTATTTTATTTACTACTAAAAATAGGTACTTATATATATTAGTAGTATTCTAAAGTTATTTTGTTTTCTAGGCGTAGAAAGTACTATAAATAGTTTATTATCTTAACTACTATAAGGTAATAAAAACACTAGATAATCTTAATTCTTTATAATAAATAATAAGGATATAGCCTCTGTTCTAAGAAGGTACTATTCTTAGTATAAAGTCTTTAGTATATAGTATATATTATATATTATTATCTTACTTTACTTAAAGACTAGTATAGTTATTAGTTATTATAATAAAAGCTAGCTTCTTTTTTAACTAGTATATCTTAATATTAGCTATAGTGTACATGTTGTTACTACTAATAGTGTAGTATTTTTAATATTTATAGGTAATATTCTATAAGTACTCTAGAAATATTACTTTTAACACTAGGTATAGTATTATTTATATAGTAGTATAGTATAGTACTAGTTAGACCTATAGTAGTTTAAATACCTCTATATTAGAATATAGCTTATAGTTTAAGTGTTAAGTGTTATTAATATAGCTATTTAGTAATTATATACTAAAATAAAGGAATATTAGAAGTAGTTTAGTAAATAAAAAGAGAGAAAAATAAATAAAGAAGATATATATAGGGAAGTATATAACCTATAATATTTTATATCTACATTAGACTATAGCTAATATTTATACTATATACTCCCTAAACTTATTTCCTTCTAGAACTTTAGTGTATAGTTATATTACTATACCTTTATTCTAGTAAATACCTTATCCCTCTAATATATTCCTTATATTAACCTATAGTAAATCCTTAGTCTATACCTATAGATAGATAGAACCTTTAGATAAATATATATTATATTTATTACTAGTTACTTTATTTCTACCTTTAGTAAAATAACTTATATTATATTTATAGCTTACTATATATATTATAGTAGCTATTAAGATATACCCCTTAGGGTTATATTAGACACTATATTCTTTAGTAAAGATATTATAGTTACTACTAATAATAAGTGTTTTAGGATAAGGAAGTATTAAATATATTTACTACTTACTAGTCTATTATTTTCTCTAATGTATATAGAAATTCTAGCTAGTTTAGGCTTATAGCCTTATATTATGCCCTTAGAATCTTCTACTAGCAATAAGACTTACTTTAGCTTACTAATTAAATAGTAAACAGCTTTACCTTTATATAGCTTTAATTAAGCTAAAAGTAAGAAGTATATATAATATTAATAAATAAGACAAGAATAAAGTCCTACTTCTAACTTTTATATATTTAGCCTTTACTAGTAGATTTACTATAGAGTAAAGGCATCTCTAGTATATCTCTTAGGTCTATAGTATAACTTAAGGAGTAAGGCTTTTAATAACTATAATAGAAGGATTTAAATCTATTATTTAGCTAGTATATTAGTCTTATCTCTTATAGTCTTTAAAGCTAATATAGCTAGAAGAAGAGTTTAGTAGTACTATTATATAGTAGGTGCTAGTATAAGTAATATAATTAGTGTATTTAACTATAGTTAGATTAAAGCCTAATTTAGTATATAGTTTATTATTAGGTATTTTATACTATATTAAGGTATTAATATTAGTATAAGCTAGTAGTACTATTTATTATATTATATATATTATAATTATAATACTAGGTAAACTAGATAGGTATTAAAGGTAAGCTCTAGGTTATAGTTAGTATATATTTACCTTCTCCTAGGTTAATATAGTACTATTTTATAATCTAGATTAGTAATAAGATTAGATATAATATTTAGGCTACCTTTTAATTAGTAACTATAGATAGTTTCTATAGCTATACCTTAGAGATAACTAAGGTAAAGTAGAATTATTACTAATAGCTATAGTATAGGTTATAGATAAGGTTCTTAGCCTTACTATTCTTTAAATATAATATAAGTAACTATAGTAACTATAGGTTAAACTAAATAAGTACTTCTTATATCTCTTTAAATATTAATAAGATAAGCCTCTATATTAGTTCTTATATAGGTAAAGGTAAAGTATTATTAAGTAAAGATTAAGTGTTTTTTTGTTTTTATTATAAAGGCTATATAACCTAGTAGGTTTAAATAACCCTAAACTAGGCCTAGGGAGTTAAACTTAAGCTTTAGTCTTAACCTAGATATTATAAACCTTATAGCTATTACTATACTATAATATCTTTTAGTTAAGTAGCCTATATTATAATTTTATAGTCTAGTAAAATTATCTTTAGTTTTTTTTAGTATAAATATTAGTAAATAAAAAATATCTACTATACCTAGTAAAATAATAAGTTATATTAAGAGACTATTAGCTATATAGACAGTAGATAAGAAAGATTACTATCTCTATATCTTTATTAACCTTATATTTTATTATACTATAAGACCTAGTAGTCTTTCCTAGGAGTCTAGGTCTTCTATAAATATACTTTCTCTTAACTTATACTATAGACTTAAAAGAAAGCTATCTATATTGTCTTTCTTTTGCTTCCTAGATATATTACTTATAGTAGTTCTTATAATAGTATATAGTATTAATATAACTAGAAGTTACTTTACTTATATAAATATAGCCTTATATTTTATTACTACTTCTCTGTCTATATAGTTCTTATATAGAGTTTAGTTAGCTATATAGTTAATAAGTGTTCTCTTAGATTATTAAGTATTAGTACTAAGATTAAATTAAAATATAAATAGGGCTAAACTACTAAAACCTCTAAGGGCCTTAATTATTTACTATTTTATTCTAAGGGCTTAAATTTAATATTACTAAAGACTTTATAAATTATAAGGCTAATTATAGTAAATAAACTAACCTTTAGAGATTCTAACTATTACTAATAATATCTAATATATAAATCTATATATATATAGGGCTTATATTAAAACTTTAGTAATTACTAATAGTTATAAAAATAAGTAAAGATTAGTTAGTATACTAAATTTATCTCTAACTATTAAAGGAAATATATAGTATATATTTAGCCTATTTAGGTTATTTAATAGCTTTTTTATTTTTACTATTCTATTATTATATATCCTTAATTAAGAAGAATACTAGTAAGTTTTATATATAATAAAATAAAAAGTCTTAACCTAATAGCCTAGAATAGGTTTACTAATGTCTTAAATCTAGTGTCTTAAATAGCTACCTTATACAGTAGATAAGGCACAGGGGTTAAGGCTAGATATCTAGAGGTCTACTAGACTTTAATTTCTAGTTATTATAGTAATAAAAGTGTTACTAAGCTCTTTACTTTCTTTTAGATAGTAGTTACTATTAGGGGTTAGGCCCTCTCTATTTCTATTAAAGATAGACTATTAAGTGTCTAGCTATATATAAATAACCTTTATTATCTTAGTCTTTAAACCTTAGAGTAAATAAGTAGTTATCTTAAATAATATATATAAAAGTAATATAAGTTAATATAATATATTTTTATATTATACTTATCTTATAAAGACTATTATATAAACATTAGTGTTTAGTTAATTTAAAGGTAACCTTAAAGTTAAATATAGATTAATACTATTACTTCTATAGTATATTAGAAATATATAAGGTAAAAGGGACCTAAGTAGTATAGTAATCTTAGAGAGAAACACTAATAACCTCTAAGGTAACACAAGATACTTCCTTAATTAGTTAAAGCCTTGCCTTAATTAGGGTATTAAGTCTCCTAATTAAAGAACATTAGAGTCCTAATTATAAGAAGAGAGCATCTAATTAGAGGAAGTCTAGACATAATCTAAGAAGTAAAGCTCTTAATTATCTTATATTATTACACTTAATTAGCTTATAAATTAAAGGTTTATAGTCTAATCTAGCTAAAAGGTAGGTCTAAAAAGGAAAAAAAAAAGTTTATTATTAGTTTATTTATATAATTAGCCTTTCTTATATAGCTTCTTCTATAATTAAAATAACTACCTCTTTATTCTATATATCTTTTTGTCTCTAATTAGCTAAAATTAATCTCTTAATTACTTTACTTTATTTTAATTATCCTCTAGTTTCTTCTTTATAGTCCTTAAGAGAAGAAAATATATAAAATAGAAAATCTAACCTTAATTAAGTACTTATTAGTCTATATTTACTTTCTGTTACTCTTCTTCTTCTTCTTCTTCTACTTTAGGCTTTCTTCTTTCTTTTTGTTTACCTTATCCTATTTTAATCTAGCGTTATAATATACTTATTCCTCTTATTTATCTAGTATTAATAAAGACACCTAAGGGGTATTCCTAGAACTATAAGCTACTTTATTAATTAGATTATTATATTAATTAACCTATTATAATTATATATACTTTATAATGTCTAATTAGCCTTTAACTTATATATATTACTTAAGAAGATTAGTATACCTTTAAGCTACTTTAGTTTATATAACTATATTTTCTTTTTACTTAGGTCCCTTCTTTTTAGTCTTCCTGTTAAGAGTTAGAGATAATAGCTAATTAGGTAACTTTAGGGCTATTAATTACTATTAGTTTATAGATCTTAGTAAATAGTATAGTAGTAATTAGACTTCTATAGTTATAAGACTAGATATTAATTATAATATCTAATGTATTATTAGTATATCTAGTAGTATAACTCTAGACTCCTAGAAAGCCTTTAACGTTTAAGCCTTATATTCCTCTATAATCTATTAAGGCATCTATAGAGGTAATTATAATCTTATAAGTAATTTATTAATTAGTATAAGGCTATAGCTTTAAGGTAGGTATAAAGTAAAAGGAGGTATTTCCTTAAGTATCTCCTTAATACTAGAGAGTAGTATCTTAAATACTAATTACTAGTAAGTATTATATCTATAGTAATAAGGACTAAGGAGGACAAGTAAAGTAGGTAGTAAGGAGAATAAACAAGGAGTAGTTAGTAGTAGTTATATAAAGGATAATTACTATAGAGGCTTAGTTAAAGTAGTCTTATTACCCTTAGATCTAATTATAATAATATTATTTAATCTAGCTAGTAAAACTATATAAGGTCCTAATTAGTTACTCTAGAATTCTTTAAAGGATATAGCTAGGATGTCTCTTATAGTGTTATAGTAGTATAATCCTTTATAGTAGAACTTAAAGCTAGTCTACTTAATCTAGGATAATTATAGCTTATCCCTAAAGCTCCCTTAAAGGTTTAGGTCTATCTAGAATATATTCTTAGTTAGGTAGAGTTCCCTAAATTATAACACTATTCTAAACTATTTAAGTATATATAGACTATAGTTCTATCTCCCTAGCTACTAGACTAAATTAATAATATATATACTTATATTAATTAGCTAATAAATATAGAGTAAAGTATTTAATCTCTAGTAGAACTTCTTTAAAGCTATTATATTATTAATAAATAGTTACTTTAATTATCTACTTACCTAGAGAGGATTATACTAGTAGACTATACTATCTTTTTAATTTATAATTAGCCTTATAAAGTAACCTAGGTTATTTATATAAAGAGGAAACACTACTAGGTATACCTATATTTTAATTATATTAGTAATCTTGTTTAATATAGGCAAAATAGCTTTAACTTTACCTTAATCTACTATACTTTCTTAAGTAATTAAAATAATAGTAATATTCTAAATAGAGGCTAAGTCTTAAGTTATAATTTATAATACTGCACTAATCTTATCCTTTATAATCTAATCCCTATATAAAAGACATCCTTATAAGTTATAGTAGTTAGTAAGAATATCCTTTACTTTATAGTATAACTAACCTATCTATATTAGATTACTTATTATATTCTTAAATATATCTTAACGCTATATAAAGAAGTTATTTATGTTATCCTAGTGTAACTAGTTAAAGAATTAGATATTACTTAAAGTTAGAATTATTCTTAGGAAGCTCTTTCTTATTAAGATCTAGTTATAGTGTAGGCGTATTTAACTATAGAATCTATTATTTATATATTAATTAAGGAATTAAGAGAACTTTACTGCTTAGATTAAAGTAGGAGGCATATTTTTAAGGTTAATTAGGTAATTATCTCCCTAATGTCTAAACTAAGACTAGATGTCCCTCTTATAGTTATTAATAGTAAAAGAGTACTAGATCTAAGTATAATTATCTACCTAATTATAGGTAAGTAAAGTAGAAGCAGAAGAAGCTAAGGACAATATTATAATTATAATTAAAAGGAAGTAAGAAGTAATACTAGTAAATATTTATAGATTAAGAAGAGAAATTAAGTTTATATAGTTAATAGTAAAAAGTAAAGCTTTAAAAGGTAAATAAATAAGCAAGAGTACTTAAATAGTAGTCTAATCTATTAGTTACTAAAGCTTATTATTATTATTATTAGTTAAAGGGAAAAGAATTATTTATAGTAGGTTAAGTAGTTTTTATATTATAAATTAGTAACTATTAGCCTAGTAAATAGAAGGGGGTTATAAATAATCTAAAGAAAAGAGTAGTTTAGTAGTTCTTTAAAGGGATAAAGGAGTAATTTACTGTTGTTTAGTAACTTTAAGTTATAAATTATTCCTTTAGTTAAAGTTAAGGTAAAGTTAAATAAGTTACCTTTATTAGTTACCTTCTTCCTTAATTTATTTTTCTAATTTAACCCTTAGTTAAATATAAAAGAGAACCCTTTTACTAGCTTTCTCTATTTCTTCTTTTTCTTATTAATATACTTCTTTTAACTAATAACACTAATAACTAATTAATTCTTTCTTATAATATAGTTATCTAATTATAACTTTTATTTTTATAATTATATCTTACTAGTATAATCTTAACTCCTATTATATTAATTATCTCTCTTAGTTAGTTATTAAGCTATAGTAGTATTTATCTACTATACTGCCTAAGGAATTTATAATTAAGAAATAAGGCTTTAAGTATTATAAGATTAAGGAGTATTACCTTAACATAAGTTAATTCCTTCTTTCTTATACCTAATTTACCCTTTCTTTTACTAATTATTTATTATAATCTTAGGTCCTAAAGACTACTAGTTAAGGGTCCCTTCCTAGTCCTACTAGTAAGCTTTATTCTAAGTTTATAATTATTAATCCTAAAGACATAGACTAGTCTATTAGTTAAGCTACGCAAGAGTTCTAGTCTTAGATTAAAAACTAGGCTATTATTTAAGGTATATTAAAAGACACTTATACTATTAATAGATTAAACTAGTTTTTATACTATATTTTTATTAATTAAGACCTAGCTAGTTATTTTAGAGTATTCTTTTAGAAGTTATTTAGTTATACTCTAGTAGTTAACTCTCTTTTAATATAAGTATTTAGTGTTTAGAACGTTATCCCTTATAACTACTATACCTAAGGATTTTAGAAATACATTAGTTCCTAATTAAAGGACTTAGCCTAGAGTATAAGTCCCTATTTTAAGTGTATCTCTCTTCTTAACTACTTTAATTATTAATATATAAATTATATATTTAATAAAAATATAAAGTATAATTACTAAGTTAATATTAATTAGTAAAAAATAGGACTTTTTACTATAACTAAGGAGGGTAAAATATAATATAAACGCCTAGCTAGTAGAGGTAGCTATTTATCTTTAATTAATTAAAGTATAAAAGTAACTATAACTAAGATCTACTAGCTATCTAACTTTATTAAGGAAGCTATAAGTATATTAGCTAACCTAGAGTTTAAGGCTTTTTATAGTTATAGAACAAGGTATATCTTAGAGGACTATAATTAGCTTTAGTAGGAGGTATATTAAAGAGATAAGGTTAATTATAAGTAAAAATATACTTAAGGCACTAGTAGTAGTAGTTAATTTAATCTTCTTTAGTTTCTCTTGTCCCCTATATCTTTAGTATAATTACTACTAAAGAGGCAACTAGTAAGATAAGAAGAAGATAATAAAGACTTACTTAGAACTATTTTAAAGTAGTTATTATTAAAATTATATTTATAAATATATTTCCTAAGGTATATTAACTAGATCCTTATCCCTAGTGTTATTTATACTATCTAAGTTAGTACTACTATTATAATCTAAGAGAAAAGCCTTTAACTCTATATTAATTAAACCTTTTAAATCTTTAGTAATCTTTAATTAAGATTTATCTTTATTAAGTAATAAGTAAAAACTATCTAGGCTCTTAAGAAACTTCTTTAGTTAATTTCCTATATATATAGCTCCTATAATTAGTATACTAAAAAGAGTAGTAAGTAGAAAGGATAATCTATTAGGAGTAGCTAAGTAGATTTAGTAGAGGCCCTCCTAATAGTAGTGTAGTTTCCTAGAAGTAGATATATTAATCTTTTACTAAATATTAAAAACTAAGACTAGATCTTTTTTTTAAAGTTTATCTTTATAAAGGGAAGATTAATAGCTTTTATTAAACTAATTATAGCTTTATACTTAGTAGTATATAATAATCTTTACTACTTTAACTTAATCTTTATATAATAATTAGAATACTCTTAGATAAAGCTATATTTCCTCCTCTAGAGTCTTAACCCCTCCTAATTAAGGATATACTATATAGCTATTTATTCTTTAATTAAGGTTATTATATAGTAGCTATAAATAAAATAGAATAGTATATAGCTAGAAGAGGTATATACTATAGTATAATCTATAAAAAGAGCTATATAAAGTATAGGTCTAATGTCTTTTTATCCTTAATCTAACTAAATATAAAGTATATATATAATTAGTTAATAGTCTTTTTTAAGTAATCTATTAGCCCTAGGATTATAGGTAAAGATTATTTTATATCTAGTACTATAATAGTAATTAAGCTTATTAACTATACCTATATTCTTATATTTTTTATCTATAATTAGTATACTATAGATACTATACTAGTAGATTATATCTTCCTAGATAAACTTAGTAATATTTTTAAATATAGTATATTAAAGGATCTAAGCTTTAGGATAGCTAGTAAATTTATAGTAGGCCTCTATAACCTTCTATTTACTAATATACTAAACGTCTAGTAAGACTTATAAAAAAGGTTAACTAATTAGTACTAATAAGATATAAAGGTTATTTAATTACTTAGATCTAGCCTTTTAGTATACTTTATAAGTAGTAATTAACTCTTAAACTTAAGTATATATTCCTAGCTAGTAGTACTATTTAGTAAGATAATAGTATATTACCTTTTATCCCTAGTGTCCTAATTTATTATATACCTATAAGATTAGGCTAAGGCACT